>NC_056747.1:1267888955-1268136455 GCF_019279795.1 Protopterus annectens
ACCTATGCCTGGAGTTCACCAACCTTTTTCATTAAACTCCAATTATCAACCAGCACATTCCATTCGTGTACTTCTATTTTGTTCTTCTTTCTCGCTGGTTACCTTTGTTTTGTAGAGACTCCTCCAGTCATTTGTTGTGCTTCTCTCATCCTCTCACTTACTCTTAATTTTATTAGATTCCTCTCTCCTGACACATTTCTCCCTCTCTGTGCACTTCAAGTTCTCACTCATTTAGCTGGATATATCACATTCACATGCATACCTTGCCATTCCTTCCTTCCTTCCTTCAGGGACATGGTCCCAAGCTTGCTTAGGTACAGTCGGCCTTTTTCCTAAAGATTCCACTCATCCCGCATGCTTCTGAGCTCCTGTCATCCTGAATCCGTGTTCATTGCACCATTTCTCCATTCATCTTCTGCGTTGTTACTATCCATTATCATAGATTTTGTTTCAATGACTTCCTTTCATTTATGGTAATTTTATACTCCTGAATGGATATGTGTGGCCATTTACATACACACATACACAGCAGTTAGTTTCCTTTGTAGATCCCCCCAATGTCTGAGCTGCTGTTCTTACCTCCCAAATGCAGTTGATTATGTCTAACAGTTCTTCATTCTCAGTGTTGAAACTTTCCCTATTCAAAGCTGTTCACCACTGAAAGGGTTTGTCACACATTCACAGTTAATTTAACAACTTTCTCCAGTATTTCATAATGAAAGACATCACTTCATCGACAGAATTTTTTTTGTAAATAAGAAGTGGTAAGAGTTTCATAGCTGAGGTGGTAGCAAATGTTCCACAACTTCCACACTGAGGCCTTTTGTCCCACATTATAAGAAGCAATGTTCTATAAGTTGTTACCCCATACGTTGTTACCCTCTACTTATTTACAGTCTCAGCTGTATGTGTTGTTTTTGTTATTCACATCAATGCTAAGCACATATAATCAAATAACAGCTCACACTGACAGAGTTTGGTCAGTAAGCCATGCAAAGTACGAGATGGCTGTGAACATTCAAAAAGGAAATAAAGTACAGTTTCAAGGAAAGCAAAAATGTCCTGCAGGAGTGCATTTGCAGACTGGAGTACAGACAGCAAGGAGAGCAACTTTACAATGTTTTGTTTATGTCCAACATTCTGTGTTAGATTAAAGAGAAAAAGCATTTTCTGATGAGAAAAAAAAAGTTGACATTTGCAGTGCACGTGGCTGTCTTTAGCGCTTTTCATTTTCATAAAACTAGTTAATTATATTCAGAATTACTTCCTGCCACGACTTGATTCTTTTTGCAGTCTAGTGATGTGCTTGTGTAAAATACCTTACATGTAGTCAGTTTCATGCATGAGGACTTACACATCTGTTATTTAGTTTTTTAGAAGGTAAGATAAGTGCTAGTTTTTGAGGTGACTTGAAATGTTACTCGTTAAGTTAATTTCACAAAATTCCACCATGTGCTATTGAAGGTGTAAGAATCAAACCTGTTTTTGTAACGTGTAGTTTGCTTATCGCACATTTCCTAATTATTATAGTTTTGTATCGTTATTATAATGACCCATTTCTATTGTCCTTTGTATGCAGAGATGTGACATGAATAACTATGTAAAGCTATAATACGGGACAGTCAGAACTGTGTTCCCAGCTGTTTTTGAACTCAAGTAATTGAACAGTTTTTTAGTGAAAACTTAGCACCCAATAGATATGACAGCTTGGCAAACTGTGTAACAAATTATGTTTTAAAAATAATTAAGCTACTGCATTTATAGTAAGGTGCTGCTGTGGTTTAACTGCTGCATTATGTGCTAGAATTTTCTTTACTGTTTATGATTATAACAGGATTATCCTTCTTGCTATGGATTGTGTTTTTAGGCAAAGTGCTGGTTGCTATGAGCAGAATTCAAAAAAGCTTAGAGATGCCATAGGGTCGGAGCTTATGGAGTTTGTTAAATCCCTGATTTCCTCTATTAAAGTGTCCGAAAACTGAAATCAAATATACATTTTGCAGCTGAAAGTCTTAAAAAAGTTAAATCATGGTTAGTGAACTGCTTTCACTGCAATTTTTTTAACTCCACCTTATGGCTGGGACATGTATTTAACTCTGCCTAATAGCTGGGAAATGTATTAACTACAATCAGCTATATACTTGCTACATTTAAGGTAAGTAAATTCTTTCCTTGCTAATACCTGCTTGTCTCAAATGTCTTTACTGTGCACTCAAGCTGTATTAAGATTCAGAATAACATACATTACAAAAGCCTCTCTATTAGAGATCCATTCAGAAAAGAGGACTTCAGTTCCAAAGTTCATGTGATTCGAGTCATATCCGAGAGACAAGAGGTCTTGTGCAAAACTCAGTCATAACACATTTATGCCTTTGTTTACTAGATGTCTTTACTGTAAAGTTTCATAGGCTAGTACTAGAGTAACTGTCCCTGTGGGCCATTTTAAGCCTAGCCAATTATCCCACATAAGAATCAAACTCAGCACCTTGTGCTTGCAAGGAAAGCACCTTAACCATTCTGCCAGCCTCCCACATGTGCAACATTCTGCTACCATTGTAATCTATAGCCTGTACTTTGTATTTTTTTTCACTTCAATTGTGTAAAATCATGTCATTGTCTATTTGCATTCTATGTGTTTGACCCAGGCTGAGCCTGATAATGGTTCCCTGGGATTAGTGCACCAGTTAACAAAAAAAAAAAAATAGAATAATAAAAATGTAGGTGATCCAGTGAAAAGACTATAAGGCAAGAGTCAGTATAATAAATATGAACAGATCAGAGTGGGCAGTTTAGTCCACAAGTTGCTTGGGAGGTGGGGGGAAACCTGAAGTAAACCTATACAGGCATAATGAGAACATATGGACTCGCCATGGACAGTAACTGGAGATCAGGACTGAATCCAGGCAGAAGACGGAGAACCACTTTGCCACCACAGCATAAGAGTACAATTAGATAAGTAATATTTTATACTACTTAGTTCTTTGTCTTTGTCTTTAGTACTTGTCTGTATTGTTTTTTTCATGCTTTGCTTTGGAGCTCAGTTATACAGCCTGGAGTTATAGAATACCCATCATTAGGATTTTGATATTTCACTATAATAGTAATCAGCTTATAATTATAAAATTAAAAGAGCTAAATGTCCCTCTGTTGTGTTTTGTTCCTTGTTTTTCTTTTTGATATTTCCCTTAATGAGATAAGAAGAGGACACGTTTGTTACAACCACTCCCCTTCTCCCATGGGTCATGCTGCATTGTGGGACAAGATTATCAGGAACGGCCCTAGGTCAACTGGTGCCCTAGGCAAAACAGCTCCACGGCGCCCCCAACACATTACCTGGTGCCCCCATCCTGGTCTACCTACACCAAATAAATACTGGAAAAGTGCCCCTGCTACACCGGCGCCCTAGGCAGCCGCCTAGTTGGCCTATGCCTAAGGCCGGCCATGAAGATTATAATATACAAACAGAAATGTGTATTAGTTATAAAAAGAAACAACAGAATATATTTAATCAACAACTAAATCTTGTCACTTTTTACAAAAATGTCGCAAATATATCCTGAATTACAGCACTTTAACAGAGTA
The DNA here is from genome assembly GCF_019279795.1 of Protopterus annectens. NCBI lineage: Eukaryota > Metazoa > Chordata > Ceratodontiformes > Protopteridae > Protopterus > Protopterus annectens. Next base: position 1,267,892,538 of record NC_056747.1, read on the forward strand.
CTATCTTTACTTTATTTGTCATTTATTGACTAATCGAGTAGGCTGGTCACAAAACCTTTTTCAACCTTGACTTTGGATTGCAGGCATCAAAAATTCCAAAGGGCACAAAGAAACAATCCATAACAAGTGAACATTGTAACTGCAAAAGGGTGGATCAGAAGGCTGTAGCCAAAGTACAGTGTAACAGATGGTACTGAACAAATCTTAAAGAGAAAGCAACTATAATGACAATGGTACCTAAGTAAATATGAAACACATTAGCTCTGTCAGCTGACCAAGCAATAGCAAGGATGGTGCAGCGGTGCAGTGGTTGTGTTGTCATCTCATAACAAGAGAAGTTCTCTGGTTTGATTCTTAGCTAGGGTGCCTTCTGGGTGGAGTCTGCATGTCGTTCATGTGGATTTCTGCTGGATGGTCTGGTTTCCTCCCACATTACAAAGACAGGGGTGTCCAACCTTTTGGCTTGCTGGGGCCGCATTGAGTGAACAGAAATGGTCTTGGGGCCGCATATAAAATATATCATATAGTTAACTCTTTTGTTGCTCCGGAAGACCACAGTCGACCTCCTGGCTGTACTGCAGGTGCATTTGAACAATGAATAAATGTAATAAATGCCTAATATTTGCCTTAAAATTCTAATTCTCATTCTAATTCTCATTCTAATTATCTAATCTAACAGTTAACTCTAACATCTTAGTTAATATATATATATATATATATATATATATATATATATATATATATATATATATTTTTTTTTTTTTTTAACAAATAAACAGACATTCACTACAGCACTAGCATTTTTCACTGGGAAAACCATTCCAGCAGTCCAACTACATAAAATGTCAACATCAGCAGTCCTACAATACTATAATCCACAAAAATAACCCAACAAATTTGCAATAAAGTAAAGAATTCACATTACTGACTTAATAAAACAATTCTGAATAAGCTACAAGAGGGTCTCACCCAAACAAATAACTGGTGCCAGAAATATGGCCTCAAGCTAAATGCCAAAAAATGCATCATCATCCCCTTTGAGGAGAGTGATGTCCCCACAAATTATCACATTAATAACAATGTTGTAAACATGCAATAAGTCGTATGGTACTTGGGCAGCCAGGTTGATAGAAACCTGTCTTTTGACCACCACGTTGTCTCCGTTGTAAGGAAAGCTTTTTACATGGCCCAAATCATTAGTAAGGATATCTCACCCAGGGACAAGGAGGTCATAACATCCCTGTATTCTTCCTTTACAAGAGCCATTATTGAGTGCAATGCCCCTTTTGACATGTGCCTCAGCAAAACACCCTGCCAAAAGAAAGACTACAACCATTTCTGACAAAAAGGTCAAAGGACTAAGTTCATTTAGTTATCTAAACAGACTAAAAAGCTTCTTGCTTTCCTCTGTCTCTCACTGGCCCCTATAAATTTCACCATTGGCTTGCTTTCCAGGCTAAGAAAGATCCTGCCTTAAGAGACTTCCTCTACCTCAGAAATACTGGTTATACTTAAAACGCGCACTACAAAGATCACAGCCTTCACTGCAACATAAACAAGCCACCTTTTATGGACAGGTTCTTGACACAAAAACCTTCAACTTCTGTAAAAAGCTCCTCTCATTATCAAACAATGTAGTTCAGCAACACAATGGCTGGATGGATAGCCATAAATGTAGTCCTTGGGTAAGTAGCATAGCCTTCATCAAACCAGATGGAAAATCCACATACTAACCTTTCCCAGCTGGATGGCTAAGATCTAATATTGGTTACTCAAGTCTAGTTGCCCAAGAAGAGGGGCATGTTTAACTAAGAATTCAGTTTGCAAAATTATATTCAGTATACATATTAAATCTCTCTCGCTTACACACACACACACACACACACACACACACACACACACACACACACACACACACACACACGCACACACGCACACACACACACACACACACACACACACACACACACACACACACACACACACAAAGCCCCTACTTATAAAATAGGCAACCTCAGTAATCACATGACACCCACTCACTGAATGAAATTGTCTGGAAGTCAAAATATCTGGAAAAAAAAATCATAATAGAGATGGATTCATCCATGTAATTTCCCACCACCAAAAGGACCATCAATAAATCAACAAACAACTGCTTAGCAAAAAGTAAATCAATAAGAATCCATAAACTATAATGCTACATACTGGTGTAAACATATAACTTGTGTCAATCCCCAAGTTAATCCATACCAAAAGATTGTTTCAGACCTTCAGCTATGTACAAACAGCTTTCTCCTAAAAACTTAACTCATTGATATTTGCCTTGCTGTAATTATAACTGTAAAAAAAAATGTTTTTAAGTTTATTCTGTACCGCAATGATTTTCACTGTTACGAGATGTAATCTCTGCCATATTGTATGAGTACTACATCCATAATTTGCTGTCTCTCTCTCTCTCTCTCTCTCTCTCAGGTGTTATATTGTCTTGTGTTATTTTTGGAGCTTTTCTCCCGGGCCTCCGCTGAAAATGGACCTGTGCCCAGTCAGACTTTCGGTAAACAAATGTAAAATAAAATAAATAAAAATAAACTTCCCTCCAATCTAAAGCCATTTGACATTCAGACAATTTAATTTGTGCAGAAGTTACTCACAGACTGACAGTTTACTGAGCCGTAATGCTGACCTTCGCTTTTGAAAAAAACAAATTCCCAGACTTTGTCAATAGCTCAAAGTGTAGAGGATTATTTATTTATTTTTAGAAAACATCTTTAAAACTATTAAATTGATTACACACTCAGAAACACAGGAAAGTTATTGTGATTATGTAAACCACAGACTACTGCAAGAAATCAAAGTCACATTAGCACTCTATGCTTATGTCCGAACAGATGAATCATACCTGTCAATTCCAAAAGAAGTAAAGTAGCTTAATAAGAAGGTTATTTGCAAGGTTGCATGGCAGTTTATATTGGAAATAAGCAGAGACATTAAAAAGGCTCTGTTTTTCATAATTATGCCGAAAGGTCTTCCAAGGTAAATACAACTTCTGATTTAATATAGAACCATACCTCTCAATCTTATAGCAAGAAATCTGGACAAAACGAAAAATAAAAGTGGGACACAGGCCCAAAAATAGTTATGCATCACAGACACCATTGAAACAACTGTAGCTGCAAGCATTATACATCACTTATAATCTTTCTGTCCCATTATTGTCAGTTAAACATTATACGGCTCATTCAGTCCTGCCTTCTTTTGCATCAAAGAAAACCATGCTTTGAAATGACAAATGCATTAAAAATAATACATAAAACACATTGCATCAACATCCTGCAACTTCCTACCTGCAAGCAACCACAGAGCTTTCTCTGAAACTAGGGCTGCTTGTTTCCCCAGAATGACAGCTCTCCCTAATTAAGTCTAATGGTATGCAATCTACCAGTATCTGGACTACCTGAAATAAATTAAATTATGGCCTGTAAATTGAAAGTATACTTTGTTTAATTAAACTATATTTCTAAGCCCACTTACTATATTTTTTCAGTAACATCCCAATATCCATTTCCATGTCACTTTACAAGACATTGGCAGTGGTAGACTTGGCATCCTTCAGAACCCCACAGGCCCATGCTAATACATTGTCCATTAAATGTAAATATCCATCCACTGTAAATGGCAAGAAGCTATGTCTTAAAAAATCTACTTCTGGCATGCGTACCCAAGTATTAGGTTTTGAAACAAAGAAACATTCTCCACAGTCCGTAAGTTTCTGTCTTTAATAATCATCTACTGTGGCAGCATTCCCAACACATAAGCACACACATACACACTAAAATCCCCAACATTTAAAAAATGACATTGTGCCCACTTGATTTGCCAGTATTGATGATCCGCCCAAGCTAAGCTTACTGTTGTCCAATCTACCACTGCTTAGAACCCACGAATGAAAAAACAGTACTAGGTGCTTTTTTGTTTGCCTGAAAAAACAATACAACTTTATATGCTACAGTCCCACATAGTCAGTCCACTACTGACCCATTAACCCTAGGCTGCTGTCTCATTCTTACTCCCTGGAACTGCATTACCTTGGATGACTACTTTTATTTCCTAAGCAAAAGACACAAATTGGAAGATGAGGCAAAAATCCAGACATTCTTTGAAAATCCATACAGTTAAGAGGTATGAGTTCATGTTCAATACAACACTCTCCCTGTCAGGAAAGCCGCAATTTAATGAAAGTGTGCACTTAATATATGATATATTTGTGAGCTAACTTGTTTGTGTTCAGTAGGTAGACTGATCATTGTTAGCCTCTTTGTGCATGCATCTCTCTCTCTCTCGTGCACACATACACACACACACACACACACACACACATACACACACGCACACACACACACACACACACACACACACACAGACACACACACTCTCTTCTTCAACTTTCACGCACACAATTCTGCTTTAATGCATGCACTCACTCCATACTTACCTATTAACACAGGTAATTGCTGTCCCTTTCAAAGGCAACAGCAGCAAATCCATACATGAGTCCCTCTTCAGTGAGAACACACACACACACACACACACACACTGATTGTTCGGCGCAAAATAATGGCGTAAACACACTGACCCTTTTTTGGCTCAAAACAAAACTAGAAGGTGCTTTGGCACTTGCGGACATCGACATTAGTGTTACAGGTCACGGGAATGAAAAACACAAAACAAAAAAAGTGTTTTGGGGCATGCGTACATCGATGTTGCAGTTAGAGGTTGAGGGCCGCATGGAAGAGCTCTGAGGGCCGCATGCGGCCCGCGGGCCGCAGGTTGGACACATCTAATCTAGAGTGTTTCTTCCTGGGCCTCTGCTGAAAATTGGCTTTGTTCCAAGTCAGACTTTCCCAGTAAAGAAATGTCAAATACATAGGCAGGCACATGAAATATAATACAAATGGTTGCGGAACAATAGAATGCATAAGGAATGACATTTGCTGCTGGTATTCAGGACTGTGGTATCATGAAAACCATTCTATGCCTTTACTATCCTGTCTGTGAAAACATACTAATTATCCCGTCTGACCTGTTTATCGTATGTCTTCATAAGAAAGATTTTGGTTTCATCTCTTCTCTTCTGAAACATGCTGCCGTTGTAGAGTGTGTTGATTTCTTCAAGGCACTTTACAACTCTCTTTTATGTCACATCCTTCCATTTTTCATACAACATGTACATATAAAGTTCCTTTAATCTGTGTTCTTGTGGTTTCCAACAGAGACCCAGTATCATCTGTGTTCTATGAATTTCTTTCACCTTCTGATTCCGTACAGATATCAGCTCTTCAGAGGTGAACACAGAACTCCAGACAGGGATCTCTCCAGCTGGCTGTTACAGAAAAGTAGTTATTTTTTCGAAGGAAATGCTGCACTGTACATTTTATTGTCCCTTTAACATTTGTACTGTATTTCACATAATCCACTTATTTAACATATATGATCACATCAGATCCTTTTCTGTTTTTTATTTCACAAGTAATGGTATGCTCATTTCTTCAGTTTTCATCTGTTACATGCATTATTTCACATTGTTTGCATTTACTCTATGCTGCCATATTTTCGATCCTTCCTTCAAGTCTTGTAAGTAACATCGCAACTTTTTGTCTTGTGAACAAATCCTGTTGAAAATATTTGTCCTCTTCTACACCCTTTTTAATGCTGCTTATAAAAAATATTGAAAAGGATTGGAACTTGTGTTCAAAACTGTGATATCCCAGTCATAATCCCCCTTTCTCAGAGAAGGCGTCATGGAGTATTTTGTTTTATGTCCTAGCACGGAACTAGTATTTGACCCAGACTTGCACTCTGGGACTCATTCCAAAGCTGTTTACTTTGCTTACTGGCTTTTGATGTGATTGTTGTGTTAAATGGCTTGTTACAGTGTAGGTGGGCAGCTTTCACAGCTTCAGCCCCATCCATCACTTTGGTCACTAAGCCGTGAAACTTTATTGGATTTGTATGGCATCACATTCCCACTATGAATTTTTAATGCCTCATTCCTGTACCTTACGTGCTTCTAAATCACTGAGATTTGTTTTCTTAGGGAGTAATTCTGCGATTCTTCCTTTTCCCAAGGTTAAATGTCCAGGACTGTAATTTCCTGCCTTTGACTTGCTCTCATTATTGTGAAAAATGGTCACATCTTTGTTTCAGTCATGCCTTCAGACGTACCACCTTAATGAAATATTAAAACTTACTAGTGTGTGTCAGTGTTCTGTACTTAGGAATCTTTTTATTATGTGATGAATCCCATCACACCTACCTGTCTGTCTTTAATTTTAGGATCCCATTCAAGGCACCTTCAAATGTTCCACTTAGCAACATTTAAGCTGTAAATGCATGTAAGATACTTTTGCATATGCGTATAATGTACAGCTGTGTATTCTTGTAATGTATTGCTATATATGCCTGTAATGTTCTGCTATGCAGACTTATGATACCTTATTCTGCATGCCTGTAATGCAGTGACAAATATGTTTGTAGTGCAATTCCATATAGACTGAAAAGGTGTTGTCATCCATGTTTATAAAAAACAACTATTTTATATATAAATACATATATATATATATATATATATATCCCTTTCCACTCTTCTGTATGTGCATGTAATGTGCCGCTGTATATGTGCCTATAATGTACTGCTGTACCTCACATAAGGAAAATATTGACCATCACTCTTTATTCTTGGCTATTCCTCAGTTTTAAGTCACTGTGCACATAGTTTTGGTTATATATAAACAGTTAACATTATTTACCTTTATTTATTATTTACCTTATTTCTCTTTTTTTCTAACTCTGTTCCTACCTTCCTCCTCTATACTCACCTCCCTTGTGAATGGCCTCTATTCCTAAATTTCCCCAACTTGTACAATTTTGTTTATATATTTATCCTTATTTTTATATTAGCTTTTTGTGATTTTATATATTTCTAGCATAATCTGTACTGTGTGTTATCTGCTTGCACGTTATTTTCTTTTTACTAGTTTAACTTGTAATGTGTATGTTTTTCTTGCTTAATTTGTACTGAGAATATTCTATTGTATACTTCGGTCGTGGAGCTTTTCTCCCCAGGCTTCCGTTGAAAAGGGGCACAAGCTCAATCGGACTATCCCGGTCAACAAATATCAATTAAATAAATAAATACATTCATTCAGTTATTTATTAAACGTTGTTAATCAGATGGGTGGTTTGATTGACTCCCTTTTCAGCCCTATGTCACTAAACAGAAACAGACAATTGTAGTACAATCATACATGACATATACAACACAAAGAAAACAATGGTGTTTCAGATAAATTTGCAACACAACAGTGATGCATTCATTCCCAGCTGCTTAGTAAGATATCAAGTTGTATTCAGAAGGACATTGTAGAGAGAAAAACATAGTTTGTATAAAAAGAAACCATACAGGAAAGTCTGAAAGACAAAATGCTATAAGAGAGTGTATCATAAAATACAGACAAAAGAATTCAGAAAACATTATAAATAGCAGTGATAAAGCCTGCCACATCCTTGGCTACCTCACAAAACCAATCTGAGTGTCTATGAATAGCAAGAAGGAGCAGGAGAACATGCAGCGGACATCTGCAACCATAACAGTAATAATTAGGGCACTGCTTTCACATTTAGATCGTACAATAGTAAGAAGGAGGAGGGGAACATGCAGCAGATATCTACAACCATAACAGTAATAATTAGGGCACTGCTTACACATTTAGATCATACAATAGTAAGAAGGAGGAGGGAACATGCAGCGGACATCTGCAGCCATAACAGTAATAATTAGGGCACTGCTTTCACATTTAGATCGGTACAATAGTAAGAAGGAAGAGGGAACATGCAGCGGACATCTACAACCATAACAGTAATAATTAGGGCACTGCTTTCACATTTAGATCGGTATAATAGTAAGAAGGAGGAGGGGAACATGCAGCGGACATCTGCAACCATAACAGTAATAATTAGGGCACTGCTTTCACATTTAGATTGGTACAATAGTAAGAAGGAGGAGGAGAACATGCAGTCGACATCTGCAACCATAACAGTAATAATTAGGGCACTGCTTTCACATTTAGATCGTACAATAGTAAGAAGGAGGAGGAGAACATGCAGCTGACATTTGCAACCATAACAGTAATAATTTGGGCACTGCTTTCACATTTAGATCGGTATAATAGTAAGAAGGAGGAGGGGAACATGCAGTGGACATCTGCGACCATAACAATAATAATTAAAGCACTGCTTTCACATTTAGATTGGTACAATAGTAAGAAGGAGGAGGAGAACATGCAGTCGACATCTGCAACCATAACAGTAATAATTATTGCACTGCTTTCACATTTAGATTGTACAATAGTAAGAAGGAGGAGGGGAGCATGCTGCAGACATGTGCAACCATAACAGTAATAATTAGGGCACTGCTTTCACATTTAGATCGGTACAATAGTAAGAAGGAGGAGGAGAACATGCAGCGGACATCTGCAACCATAACAGTAATAATTAGGGCACTGCTTTCACATTTAGATCGTACAATAGTAAGAAGGAGGAGGGAAACATGCAGTGGACATCTGCAACCATAACAGTAATAATTAGGGCACTGCTTTCACATTTAGATCGGTATAATAGTAAGAAGGAGGAGGAGAACATGCAGTCGACATCTGCAACCATAACAGTAATAATTAGGGCACTGCTTTCACATTTAGATCGGTACAATAGTAAGAAGGAGGAGGAGAACATGCAGTGGACATCTGCAACCATAACAGTAATAATTAGGGCACTGCTTTCACATTTAGATCGCACAATAGTAAGAAGGAGGAGGAGAACATGCAGCAGACATCTGCAACCATAACAGTAATAATTAGGGCACTGCTTTCACATTTAGATCATACAATAGTAAGAAGGAGGAGGGGAACATGCAGTGGACATCTGCAACCATAACAGTAATAATTAGGGCACTGCTTTCACATTTAGATCGTACAATAGTAAGAAAAAGGATAAGAACATGCAGTCGACATCTGCAACCATAACAGTAATAATTAGGGCACTGCTTTCACATTTAGATCATACAATAGTAAGAAGGAGGAGGGAACATGCAGCAGACATCTCCAACCATAACAGTAATAATTTTGGCACCGCTTTCACATTTAGATTGGTAGAATAGTAAGAAGGAGGTGGGGAACATGCAGTGGACATCTGCAAAATAGTAAGAAGGAGGTGGGGAACATGCAGTGGACATCTGCGACCATAACAGTAATAATTAGGACACTGCTTTCACATATAGATCATACAACAGTAAGAAGAAGGAGGAGAACACGCAGTGGACATCTGCAACCATAACAGTAATAATTAGGGCACTGCTTTCACATTTAGATTGGTACAATAGTAAGAAGGAGGAGGGGAACATGCAGTGGACATCTGCAACCATAACAGTAATAATTAGGGCACTGCTTTCACATTTAGATCGCACAATAGTAAGAAAGAGGAGGAGAAAATGCAGCGGACATCTCCAGCCATAACAGTAATAATTAGGGCACTGCTTTCACATTTAGATCGTACAATAGTAAGAAGGAGGAGGGGAACATGCAGCGGACATCTGCAACCATAACAGTAATAATTAGGGCACTGCTTTCACATTTAGATCGTACAATAGTAAGAAGGAGGAGGGGAACATGCAGTGGACATCTGCAACCATGACAGTAATAATTAGGACACTGCTTTCACATTTAGATCGGTATAATAGTAAGAAGGAGGAGGTGACCATGCAGTGGACATCTGCAACCATAACAGTAATAATTAGGGCACTGCTTTCACATTTAGATTGCTGCAATTGTAAGAAGGAGGAGGGGAACATGCAGTGGACATCTGCAACCATGACAGTAATAATTAGGACACTGCTTTCACATTTAGATCGGTATAATAGTAAGAAGGAGGAGGAGAACATGCAGTGGACATCTGCAACCATGACAGTACGTATTAGGACACTGCTTTCACATTTAGATCGTACAATAGTAAGAACGAGGAGGAGAACATGCAGCGGACATCTGCAACCATAACAGTAATAATTAGGGCACTGCTTTCACATTTAGATCGTACAATAGTAAGAAGGAGGAGGAGAACATGCAGTGGACATTTGCAACCATAACAGTAATAATTAGGACACTGCTTTCACATTTAGATCGGTATAATTGTAAGAAGGAGGAGGAGAACATGCAGCAGACATCTGCAACCATAACAGTAATAATTAGGGCACTGCTTTCACATTTAGATCAGTACAATTGTAAGAAGGAGGAGGAGAACATGCAGTGGACATTTGCAACCATAACAGTAATAATTAGGACACTGCTTTCACATTTAGATAATACAATACTAAGAAGGAGGAGGGGAACATGCAGTGGACATCTGCAACCATAACAGTAATAATTAGGGCACTGCTTTCACATTTAGATTGGTACAATAGTAAGAAAGAGGAGGGGAACATGCAGTGGACATCTGCAACCATGACAGTAATAATTAAGGCACTGCTTTCACATTTAGATCGTACAATAGTAAGAAAGAGGATAAGAACATGCAGTGGACCCCTGCGACCATAACAATAATAATTAGGGCACTGCTTTCACAGTTAGATCATACAGTAGTAAGAAGGAGGAGGGGAACATGCAGCGGACATCTGCAACCATAACAATAATAATTAGGGCACTGCTTTCACATTTAGATTGGTACAATAGTAAGAAGGAGGAGGAGAACATGCAGCAGACATCTACAACCTTGACAGTAATAATTAGGACACTGCTTTCACATTTAGATCGTACAATAGTAAGAAGGAGGAGGAGAACATGCAGCTGACATTTGCAACCATAACAGTAATAATTAGGGCACTGCTTTCACATTTAGATCATACAATAGTAAGAAGGAGGAGGGGAACATGCAGCGGACATCTGCAACCATAACAATAATAATTAGGGCACTGCTTTCACATTTAGATTGGTACAATAGTAAGAAGGGGAGGAGAAAAAGCAGCGGACATCTGCAACCATAACAGTAATAATTACGGCACTGCTTTCAAATTTAGATCGATACAATAGTAAGAAGGAGGAGGAGAACATGCAGAGGACATCTGCAACCATAACAGTAATAATTAGGGCACTGATTTCACATTTAGATTGGTACAATTGTAAGAAGGAGAGGGGAACATGCAGCGGACATCTGCAAACATAACAGTAATAATTAGGGCACTGCTTTCACATTTAGATCGGTACAATAGTAAGAAGGAGGAGGAGAACATGCAGTCGACATCTGCAACCATAACAGTGATAATTAGGGCACTGCTTTCACATTTAGATCGTACAATAGTAAGAAGGAGGAGGAGAACATGCAGCTGACATTTGCAACCATAACAGTAATAATTAGGGCACTGCTTTCACATTTAGATCATACAATAGTAAGAAGGAGGAGGGGAACATGCAGCGGACATCTGCAACCATAACAATAATAATTAGGGCACTGCTTTCACATTTAGATTGGTACAATAGTAAGAAGGGGAGGAGAAAAAGCAGCGGACATCTGTAACCATAACAGTAATAATTACGGCACTGCTTTCAAATTTAGATCAATACAATAGTAAGAAGGAGGAGGAGGAACATGCAGAGGACATCTGCAACCATAACAGTAATAATTAGGGCACTGCTTTCACATTTAGATTGGTACAATTGTAAGAAGGAGGACGGAACATGCAGCGGACATCTGCAACCATAACAGTAATAATTAGGGCACTGCTTTCACATTTAGATCGGTACAATAGTAAGAAGGAGGAGGAGAACATGCAGTCAACATCTGCAACCATGACAGTAATAATTAGGGCACTGCTTTCACATTTAGATCGTACAATAGTAAGAAGGAGGAGGAGAACATGCAGCAGACATCTGCAACCATAACAGTAATAATTACGGCACTGCATTCACATTTAGATTGGTACAATAGTAAGAAGGAGGAGGAGAACATGCAGCTGACATTTGAACCATAACAGTAATAATTTGGGCACTGCTTTCACATTTAGATCGGTATAATAGTAAGAAGGAGGAGGGGAACATGCAGTGGACATCTGCGACCATAACAATAATAATTAAAGCACTGCTTTCACATTTAGATTGGTACAATAGTAAGAAGGAGGAGGAGAACATGCAGTCGACATCTGCAACCATAACAGTAATAATTATTGCACTGCTTTCACATTTAGATTGTACAATAGTAAGAAGGAGGAGGAGAACATGCAGCGGACATCTGCAACCATAACAGTAATAATTAGGGCACTGCTTTCACATTTAGATCGTACAATAGTAAGAAGGAGGAGGGGAACATGCAGCGGACATCTGCAACCATAACAGTAATAATTATTGCACTGCTTTCACATTTAGATTGTACAATAGTAAGAAGGAGGAGGGGAGCATGCTGCAGACATGTGCAACCATAACAGTAATAATTAGGGCACTGCTTTCACATTTAGATCGGTACAATAGTAAGAAGGAGGAGGAGAACATGCAGCGGACATCTGCAACCATAACAGTAATAATTAGGGCACTGCTTTCACATTTAGATCGTACAATAGTAAGAAGGAGGAGGGGAACATGCAGCGGACATCTGCAACCATAACAGTAATAATTAGGGCACTGCTTTCACATTTAGATCGGTATAATAGTAAAAAGGAGGAGGAGAACATGCAGTCGACATCTGCAACCATAACAGTAATAATTAGGGCACTGCTTTCACATTTAGATCGGTACAATAGTAAGAAGGAGGAGGAGAACATGCAGTGGACATCTGCAACCATAACAGTAATAATTAGGGCACTGCTTTCACATTTAGATCATACAATAGTAAGAAGGAGGAGGATAACATGCAGTTGACATCTGCAACCATAACAGTAATAATTAGGGCACTGCTTTCACATTTAGATCGTACAATAGTAAGAAGGAGGAGGGGAACATGCAGCAGACATCTGCAACCATAACAGTAATAATTAGGGCACTGCTTTCACATTTAGATCGGTACAATAGTAAGAAGGAGGAGGAGAACATGCAGCAGATATCTACAACCATAACAGTAATAATTAGGGCACTGCTTTCACATTTAGATCGTACAATAGTAAGAAGGAGGAGGAGAACATGCAGCAGACATCTGCAACCATAACAGTAATAATTAGGGCACTGCTTTCACATTTAGATCGGTATAATAGTAAGAAGGAGGAGGAGAACATGCAGTCGACATCTGCAACCATAACAGTAATAATTAGGGCACTGCTTTCACATTTAGATCGGTACAATAGTAAGAAGGAGGAGGAGAACATGCAGTGGACATCTGCAACCATAACAGTAATAATTAGGGCACTGCTTTCACATTTAGATCATACAATAGTAAGAAGGAGGAGGATAACATGCAGTTGACATCTGCAACCATAATGGTAATAATTAGGGCACTGCTTTCACATTTAGATCGCTACAATAGTAAGAAGGAGGAGGGAAAAATGCAGTGGACATCTGAAGCCATTACAGTAATAATTAGGGCACTGCTTTCACATTTAGATTGGTACAATAGTAAGAAGGAGGAGGAGAACATGCAGCAGACATCTGCAACCATAACAGCAATAATTAGGGCACTGCTTTCACATTTAGATCATACAATAGTAAGAAGGAGGAGGAGAACATGCAGTGGACATCTGCAACCATAACAGTAATAATTAGGGCACTGCTTTCACATTTAGATTAGTACAATAGTAAGAAGGAGGAGGGAACATGCAGTGGACATCTACAAACATAACAGTAATAATTAGGGCACTGCTTTCACATTTAGATCATACAATAGTAAGAAGGAGGAGGGAACATGCAGCAGACATCTGCAACCATAACAGTAATAATTAGGGCACCACTTTCACATTTAGATTGGTAGAATAGTAAGAAGGAGGAGGGGAACATGCAGTGGACATCTGCAACCATAACAGTAATAATTAGGGCACTGCTTTCACATTTAGATCATACAATAGTAAGAAGGAGGAGGATAACATGCAGTTGACATCTGCAACCATAATGGTAATAATTAGGGCACTGCTTTCACATTTAGATCGCTACAATAGTAAGAAGGAGGAGGGAAACATGCAGTGGACATCTGAAGCCATTACAGTAATAATTAGGGCACTGCTTTCACATTTAGATTGGTACAATAGTAAGAAGGAGGAGGAGAACATGCAGCAGACATCTGCAACCATAACAGCAATAATTAGGGCACTGCTTTCACATTTAGATCATACAATAGTAAGAAGGAGGAGGAGAACATGCAGTGGACATCTGCAACCATAACAGTAATAATTAGGGCACTGCTTTCACATTTAGATTAGTACAATAGTAAGAAGGAGGAGGGAACATGCAGTGGACATCTACAAACATAACAGTAATAATTAGGGCACTGCTTTCACATTTAGATCATACAATAGTATAACAGTAATAATTAGGGCACTGCTTTCACATTTAGATCATACAATAGTAAGAAGGAGGAGGGGAACATGCAGTGGACATCTGCAACCATAACAGTAATAATTAGGGCACCACTTTCACATTTAGATTGGTAGAATAGTAAGAAGGAGGAGGGGAACATGCAGTGGACATCTGCAACCATAACAGTAATAATTAGGGCACTGCTTTCACATTTAGATTGTACAATAGTAAGAAAGAGGAAAAGAACATGCAGTGGACCCCTGTGACCATAACAATAATAATTAGGGCACTGCTTTCACATTTAGATCGGTACAATAGTAAGAAGGAGGAGGAGAACATGCAGCAGATATCTACAACCATAACAGTATTAATTAGGGCACTGCTTTCACATTTAGATCATACAATAGTAAGAAGGAGGAGGGAACATGCAGCAGACATCTGCAACCATAACAGTAATAATTAGGGCACTGCTTTCACATTTAGATTGGTACAATAGTAAGAAGGAGGAGGAGAACATGCAGCAGATATCTACAAACATAACAGTAATAATTAGGGCACTGCTTTCATATTTAGATCATACAATAGTAAGAAGGAGGAGGAGAACATGCAGTGGACATCTGCGACCATAACAGTAATAATTAGGACACTGCTTTCACATATAGATCATACAACAGTAAGAAGAAGGAGGAGAACACGCAGTGGACATCTGCAACCATAACAGTAATAATTAGGGCACTGCTTTCACATTTAGATTGGTACAATAGTAAGAAGGAGGAGGGGAACATGCAGCAGATATCTACAAACATAACAGTAATAATTAGGGCACTGCTTTCATATTTAGATCATACAATAGTAAGAAGGAGGAGGAGAACATGCAGTGGACATCTGCGACCATAACAGTAATAATTAGGACACTGCTTTCACATATAGATCATACAACAGTAAGAAGAAGGAGGAGAACACACAGTGGACATCTGCAACCATAACAGTAATAATTAGGGCACTGCTTTCACATTTAGATTGGTACAATAGTAAGAAGGAGGAGGGGAACATGCAGTGGACATCTGCAACCATAACAGTAATAATTAGGGCACTGCTTTCACATTTAGATCGTACAATAGTAAGAAAGAGGAGGAGAAAATGCAGCGGACATCTCCAGCCATACAAGTAATAATTAGGGCACTGCTTTCACATTTAGATCGTAAGAAGGAGGAGGGGAACATGCAGCGGACATCTGCAACCATGACAGTAATAATTAGGGCACTGCTTTCACATTTACATCGTACAATAGTAAGAAGGAGGAGGGGAACATGCAGTGGACATCTGCAACCATGACAGTAATAATTAGGACACTGCTTTCACATTTAGATCGGTATAATAGTAAGAAGGAGGAGGTGACCATGCAGTGGACATCTGCAACCATAACAGTAATAATTAGGGCACTGCTTTCACATTTAGATTGCTGCAATTGTAAGAAGGAGGAGGGGAACATGCAGTGGACATCTGCAACCATGACAGTAATAATTAGGACACTGCTTTCACATTTAGATCGGTATAATAGTAAGAAGGAGGAGGAGAACATGCAGTGGACATCTGCAACCATAACAGTAATAATTAGGGCACTGCTTTCACATTTAGATCGTACAATAGTAAGAAGGAGGAGGGGAACATGCAGTGGACATCTGCAACCATAACAGTAATAATTAGGGCACTGCTTTCACATTTAGATCGGTACAATAGTAAGAAGGAGGAGGAGAACATGCAGTGGACATCTGCAACCATAACAGTAATAATTAGGGCACTGCTTTCACATTTAGATCGGTATAATAGTAAGAAGGAGGAGGAGAACATGCAGCAGAAATCTGCAACCATAACAGTAATAATTAGGGCACTGCTTTCTCATTTAGATCATACAATAGTAAGAAGGAGGAGGAGAACATGCAGTCGACATCTGCAACCATAACAGTAATAATTAGGACACTGCTTTCACATTTAGATAATACAATAGTAAGAAGGAGGAGGAGAACATGCAGTGGACATCTGCAACCATAACAGTAATAATTAGGGCACTGCTTTCACATTTAGATTGGTACAATAGTAAGAAGGAGGAGGAGAACATGCAGTTGACATCTGCAACCATAACAGTAATAATTAGGGCACTGCTTTCACATTTAGATCATACAATAGTAAGAAGGAGGAGGAGAACATGCAGTGGACATCTGCAACCATAACAATAATAATTAGGGCACTGCTTTTACATATAGATCATACAACAGTAAGAAGGAGGAGGAGAACATGCAGTGGACATCTGCAACCATAACAGTAATAATTAGGGCACTGCTTTCACATTTAGATTTCTGCAATAGTAAGAAGGAGGAGGAGAACATGCAGACATCTGCAACCATAACAGTAATAATTAGGGCACTGCTTTCACATTTAGATCGCACAATAGTAAGAAGGAGGAGGAGAACATGCAGTGGACATTTGCAACCATAACAGTAATAATTAGGGCACTGCTTTCACATTTAGATCATACAATAGTAAGAAGGAGGAGGAGAACATGCAGTGGACATCTGCAACCATAACAGTAATAATTAGGGCACTGCTTTCACATTTAGATTGGTACAATAGTAAGAAGGAGGAGGGGAACATGCAGTGGACATCTGCAACCATAACAGTAATAATTAGGGCACTGCTTTCACATTTAGATCGCACAATAGTAAGATGGAGGAAGAGAACATGCAGCAGACATCTGCAACCATAACAGTAATAATTAGGGCACTGCTTTCACATTTAGATCATACAATAGTAAGAAGGAGGAGGGGAACATGCAGCGGACATCTGCAACCATAACAGTAATAATTAGGGCACTGCTTTCACATTTAGATTGGTACAATAGTAAGAAGGAGGAGGAGAACATGCAGTGGACATCTGCAACCATAACAGTAATAATTAGGGCACTGCTTTCACATTTAGATCGGTACAATAGTAAGAAGGAGGAGGAGAACATGCAGCTGACATTTGCAACCATAACAGTAATAATTAGGGCACTGCTTTCACATTTAGATCATACAATAGTAAGAAGGAGGAGGAGAACATGCAGCGGACATCTGCAACCATAACAGTAATAATTAGGGCACTGCTTTCACACTTAGATTGGTACAATAGTAAGAAGGAGGAGGAGAACATGCAGTGGACATCTGCAACCATAACAGTAATAATTAGGCACTGCTTTCACATTTAGATCATACAATAGTAAGAAGGAGGAGGAGAACATGCAGTGGACATCTGCAACCATAACAGTAATAATTAGGGCACTGCTTTCACATTTAGATTGGTACAATAGTAAGAAAGAGGAGGGGAACATGCAGCAGACATCTGCAAACATAACAGTAATAATTAGGGCACTGCTTTCACATTTAGATCGGTACAATAGTAAGAAGGAGGAGGAGAACATGCAGCGGACATCTGCAACCATAACAGTAATAATTAGGGCACTGCTTTCACATTTAGATCGTACAATAGTAAGAAGGAGGAGGGGAACATGCAGTGGACATCTGCAACCATAACAGTAATAATTAGGGCACTGCTTTCACATTTAGATCATACAATAGTAAGAAGGAGGAGGAGAACATGCAGCAGACATCTGCAACCATAACAGTAATAATTAGGGCACTGCATTCACATTTAGATTGGTACAATAGTAAGAAGGAGGAGGAGAACATGCAGCTGACATTTGCAACCATAACAGTAATAATTAGGGCACTGCTTTCACATTTAGATCGGTACAATAGTAAGAAGGAGGAGGAGAACATGCAGCTGACATCTGCAACCATAACAGTAATAATTAGGGCACTGCTTTCACATTTAGATCATACAATAGTAAGAAGGAGGAGGGAACATGCAGTGGACATCTGCAACCATAACAGTAATAATTAGGGCACTGCTTTCACATTTAGATCGGTACAATAGTAAGAAGGAGGAGGAGAACATGCAGCGGACATCTGCAACCATAACAGTAATAATTAGGGCACTGCTTTCACATTTAGATTGGTACAATAGTAAGAAGGAGGAGGAGAACATGCAGAGGACATCTGCAACCATAACAGTAATAATTAGGGCACTGCTTTCACATTTAGATTGGTACAATAGTAAGAAGGCGGAGGAGTACATGCAGTGGACATCTGCAACCATAACAGTAATAATTAGGGCACTGCTTTCACATTTAGATTGGTACAATAGTAAGAAGGAGGAGGAGAACATGCAGCGGACATCTGCAACCATAACAGTAATAATTAGGGCACTGCTTTCACATTTAGATCGGTACAATAGTAAGAAGGAGGAGGAGAACATGCAGTGGACAGCTGCAACCATAACAGTAATAATTAGGGCACTGCTTTCACATTTAGATCGTATAATAGTAAGAAGGAGGAGGAGAACATGCAGCAGACATCTGCAACCATAACAGTAATAATTAGGGCACTGCTTTCACATTTAGATCGTACAATAGTAAGAAGGAGGAGGGGAACATGCAGCGGACATCTGCAACCATAACAGTAATAATTAGGGCACTGCTTTCACATTTAGATTGGTACAATAGTAAGAGAGAGGAGGAGGACATGGAGTGGACATCTGCAACCATAACAGTAATAATTAGGGCACTGCTTTCACATTTAGATCGGTATAATTGTAAGAAGGAGGAGGGAACATGCAGTGGACATCTGCAACCATAACAGTAATAATTAGGGCACTGCTTTCACATTTAGATTGTTACAATAGTAAGAAGGAGGAGGAGAACATGCAGCAGACATCTGCAACCATAACAGTAATAATTAGGGCACTGCTTTCACATTTAGATTGGTACAATAGTAAGAAGGAGGAGAAGAACATGCAGCAGACATCTGCAACCATAACAGTAATAATTAGGACACTGCTTTCACATTTAGATCGGTACAATAGTAAGAAGGAGGAGGAGAACATGCAGTGGACATCTGCAACCATAACAGTAATAATTAGGGCACTGCTTTCACATTTAGATCGGTACAATAGTAAGAAGGAGGAGGAGAACATGCAGCGGACATCTGCAAACATAACAGTAATAATTAGGGCACTGCTTTCACATTTAGATCGGTACAATAGTAAGAAGGAGGAGGAGAACATGCAGCTGACATTTGCAACCATAACAGTAATAATTAGGGCACTGCTTTCACATTTAGATCATACAATAGTAAGAAGGAGGAGGGGAACATGCAGCGGACATCTGCAACCATAACAGTAATAATTAGGGCACTGCTTTCACATTTAGATCGGTACAATAGTAAGAAGGAGGAGGAGAACATGCAGCGGACATCTGCAACCATAACAGTAATAATTAGGGCACTGCTTTCACATTTAGATCGGTACAATAGTAAGAAGGAGGAGGAGAACATGCAGTGGACATCTGCAACCATAACAGTAATAATTAGGGCACTGCTTTCACATTTAGATCGGTACAATAGTAAGAAGGAGGAGGAGAACATGCAGTGGACATCTGCAACCATAACAGTAATAATTAGGGCACTGCTTTCACATTTAGATCATACAATAGTAAGAAGGAGGAGGATAACATGCAGTTGACATCTGCAACCATAACAGTAATAATTAGGGCACTGCTTTCACATTTAGATCGGTACAATAGTAAGAAGGAGGAGGGGAACATGCAGCAGACATCTGCAACCATAACAGTAATAATTAGGGCACTGCTTTCACATTTAGATCGGTACAATAGTAAGAAGGAGGAGGAGAACATGCAGCGGACATCTGCAACCATAACAGTAATAATTAGGGCACTGCTTTCACATTTAGATCGTACAATAGTAAGAAGGAGGAGAACATGCAGCAGACATCTGCAACCATAACAGTAATAATTAGGGCACTGCTTTCACATTTAGATCGGTATAATAGTAAAAAGGAGGAGGAGAACATGCAGTCGACATCTGCAACCATAACAGTAATAATTAGGGCACTGCTTTCACATTTAGATCGGTACAATAGTAAGAAGGAGGAGGAGAACATGCAGTGGACATCTGCAACCATAACAGTAATAATTAGGGCACTGCTTTCACATTTAGATCATACAATAGTAAGAAGGAGGAGGATAACATGCAGTTGACATCTGCAACCATAACAGTAATAATTAGGGCACTGCTTTCACATTTAGATCGCTACAATAGTAAGAAGGAGGAGGAGAACATGCAGTGGACATCTGCAACCATTACACTAATAATTAGCGCACTGCTTTCACATTTAGATTGGTACAATAGTAAGAAGGAGGAGGAGAACATGCAGCAGACATCTGCAACCATAACAGCAATAATTAGGGCACTGCTTTCACATTTAGATCATACAATAGTAAGAAGGAGGAGGAGAACATGCAGTGGACATCTGCAACCATAACAGTAATAATTAGGGCACTGCTTTCACATTTAGCAATAGTAAGAAGGAGGAGGAGAACATGCAGTGGACATCTGCAACCATAACAGTAATAATTAGGGCACTGCTTTCACATTTAGATTAGTACAATAGTAAGAAGGAGGAGGAGAACATGCAGTGGACATCTGCAACCATAACAGTAATAATTAGGGCACTGCTTTCACATTTAGATCATACAATAGTAAGAAGGAGGAGGGAACATGCAGCAGACATCTGCAACCATAACAGTAATAATTAGGGCACTGCTTTCACATTTAGATTGGTACAATAGTAAGAAAGAGGAGGAGAACATGCAGCAGACATCTGCAACCATAACAATAATAATTAGGGCACTGCTTTCACAATTATATCATACAATAGTAAGAAGGAGGAGGAGAACATGCAGTCGACATCTGCAACCATAACAGTAATAATTAGGGCACTGCTTTCACATTTAGATCGGTACAATAGTAAGAAGGAGGAGGAGAACATGCAGTGGACATCTGCAACCATAACAGTAATAATTAGGGCACTGCTTTCACATTTAGATCATACAATAGTAAGAAGGAGGAGGATAACATGCAGTTGACATCTGCAACCATAATGGTAATAATTAGGGCACTGCTTTCACATTTAGATCGCTACAATAGTAAGAAGGAGGAGGGAAACATGCAGTGGACATCTGAAGCCATTACAGTAATAATTAGGGCACTGCTTTCACATTTAGATTGGTACAATAGTAAGAAGGAGGAGGAGAACATGCAGCAGACATCTGCAACCATAACAGCAATAATTAGGGCACTGCTTTCACATTTAGATCATACAATAGTAAGAAGGAGGAGGAGAACATGCAGTGGACATCTGCAACCATAACAGTAATAATTAGGGCACTGCTTTCACATTTAGATTAGTACAATAGTAAGAAGGAGGAGGGAACATGCAGTGGACATCTACAAACATAACAGTAATAATTAGGGCACTGCTTTCACATTTAGATCATACAATAGTAAGAAGGAGGAGGGAACATGCAGCAGACATCTGCAACCATAACAGTAATAATTAGGGCACCACTTTCACATTTAGATTGGTAGAATAGTAAGAAGGAGGAGGGGAACATGCAGTGGACATCTGCAACCATAACAGTAATAATTAGGGCACTGCTTTCACATTTAGATTGTACAATAGTAAGAAAGAGGAAAAGAACATGCAGTGGACCCCTGTGACCATAACAATAATAATTAGGGCACTGCTTTCACATTTAGATCGGTACAATAGTAAGAAGGAGGAGGAGAACATGCAGCAGATATCTACAACCATAACAGTATTAATTAGGGCACTGCTTTCACATTTAGATCATACAATAGTAAGAAGGAGGAGGGAACATGCAGCAGACATCTGCAACCATAACAGTAATAATTAGGGCACTGCTTTCACATTTAGATTGGTACAATAGTAAGAAAGAGGAGGAGAACATGCAGCAGACATCTGCAACCATAACAAAAATAATTAGGACACTACTTTCACATTTAGATCAGTACAATAGTAAGAAGGAGGAGGAGACAATCCAGTGGACCCCTGCGACCATAACAATAATAATTAGGGCACTGCTTTTACATATAGATCATACAACAGTAAGAAGGAGGAGGAGACTCCAGTGGACCCCTGCGACCATAACAATAATAATTAGGGCACTGCTTTTACATATAGATCATACAACAGTAAGAAGGAGGAGGAGAACATGCAGTGGACATCTGCAACCATAACAGTAATAATTAGGGCATTGCTTTCACATTTAGATCGTACAATAGTAAGAAGGAGGAGGGGAACATGCAGTACACATCCGCAACCATAACAGTAATAATTAGGGCACTGCTTTCACATTTAGATCGTACAATAGTAAGAAGGAGGAGGGGAACATGCAGCGGACATCTGCAACCATGACAGTAATAATTAGGGCACTGCTTTCACATTTACATCGTACAATAGTAAGAAGGAGGAGGGGAACATGCAGTGGACATCTGCAACCATGACAGTAATAATTAGGGCACTGCTTTCACATTTACATCGTACAATAGTAAGAAGGAGGAGGGGAACATGCAGCGGACATCTGCATCCATAACAGTAATAATTAGGGCACTGCTTTCACATTTAGATCGTGCAATAGTAAGAAGGAGGAGGAGAACATCTAGCAGACATCTGCAACCATAACAGTAATAATTAGGGCACTGCTTTCACATTTAGATTTCTGCAATAGTAAAAAGGAGGAGGGGAACATGCAGTGGACATCTGCAGCCATGACAGTAATAATTAGGACACTGCTTTCACATTTAGATCGCACAATAGTAAGAAGGAGGAGGAGAACATGCAGTGGACATTTGCAACCATAACAGTAATAATTAGGGCACTGCTTTCACATTTAGATCGGTATAATAGTAAGAAGGAGGAGGAGAACATGCAGCAGACATCTGCAACCATAACAGTAATAATTAGGGCACTGCTTTCACATTTAGATCATACAATAGTAAGAAGGAGGAGGGGAACATGCAGTGGACATCTGCAACCATAACAGTAATAATTAGGGCACTGTTTTCATATTTAGATCATACAATAGTAAGAAGGAGGAAGAGAAAATGCAGTGGACATCTGCAACCATAACAGTAATAATTAGGGCACTGCTTTCACATTTAGATCGTACAATAGTAAGAAAGAGGATAAGAACATGCAGTGGACATCTGCAACCATAACAGTAATAATTAGGGCACTGCTTTCACATTTAGATCATACAATAGTAAGAAGGAGGAGGGGAACATGCAGTGGACATCTGCAACCATAACAATAATAATTAGGGCACTGCTTTCACATTTAGATTGGTACAATAGTAAGAAGGGGAGGAGAAAAAGCAGCGGACATCTACAACCTTGACAGTAATAATTAGGACACTGCTTTCACATTTAGATCGATACAATAGTAAGAAGGAGGAGGAGAACATGCAGCGGACATCTGCAACCATAACAGTAATAATTAGGGCACTGCTTTCACATTTAGATCATACAATAGTAAGAAGGAGGAGGAGAACATGCAGCGGACATCTGCAACCATAACAGTAATAATTAGGGCACTGATTTCACATTTAGATTGGTACAATTGTAAGAAGGAGGAGGAGAACATGCAGTCGACATCTGCAACCATAACAGTGATAATTAGGGCACTGCTTTCACATTTAGATCGTACAATAGTAAGAAGGAGGAGGGGAACATGCAGCGGACATCTGCAACCATAACAGTAATAATTAGGGCACTGCTTTCACATTTAGATCGTACAATAGTAAGAAGGAGGAGGAGAACATCTAGCAGACATCTGCAACCATAACAGTAATAATTAGGGCACTGCTTTCACATTTAGATTGGTACAATAGTAAGAAGGAGGAGGAGAACATGCAGTGGACATCTGCAACCATAACAGTAATAATTAGGGCACTGCTTTCAAATTTAGATCGATACAATAGTAAGAAGGAGGAGGAGAACATGCAGCAGACATCTGCAACCATAACAGTAATAATTAGGACACTGCTTTCACATTTAGATCGTACAATAGTAAGAAGGAGGAGGAGAACATGCAGCAGAAATCTGCAACCATAACAGTAATAATTAGGGCACTGCTTTCACATTTAGATCATACAATAGTAAGAAGGAGGAGGGGAACATGCAGTGGACATCTGCAACCATAACAGTAATAATTAGGGCACTGCTTTCACATTTAGATTGGTGCAATAGTAAGAAGGAGGAGGAGAACATGCAGCAGACATCTGCAACCATAACAGTAATAATTAGGGCACTGCTTTCACATTTAGATTGTACAAAAGTAAGAAGGAGGAGGGGAACATGCAGTGGACATCTGCAACCATGACAGTAATAATTAGGGCACTGCTTTCACATTTAGATTGGTACAATAGTAAGAAGGAGGAGGAGAACATGCAGCGGACATCTGCAACCATAACAGTAATAATTAGGGCACTGCTTTCACATTTAGATGTACAATACAATAAGAAGGAGGAGGAGAACACGCAGTGGACATCTGCAACCATAACAGTAATAATTAGGGCACTGCTTTCACATTTAGATTGGTACAATAGTAAGAAGGAGGAGGGGAACATGCAGCAGACATCTGCAACCATAACAGTAATAATTAGGGCGCTGCTTTCACATTTAGATTTAGATCGTACAATAGTAAGAAGGAGGAGGGGAACATGCAGTGGACATCTGCAACCATAACAGTAATAATTAGGGCACTGCTTTCACATTTAGATTGGTGCAATAGTAAGAAGGAGGAGGAGAACATGCAGCAGAAATCTGCAACCATAACAGTAATAATTAGGGCACTGCTTTCACATTTAGATCATACAATAGTAAGAAGGAGGAGGAGAACATGCAGCAGACATCTGCAACCATAACAGTAATAATTAGGGCACTGCTTTCACATTTAGATCGGTACAATAGTAAGAAGGAGGAGGAGAACATGCAGTGGACATCTGCAACCATGACAGTAATAATTAGGACACTGCTTTCACATTTAGATCATACAATAGTAAGAATGAAGAGTATAACATGCAGCAGATATCTACAACCATAACAGTAATAATTAGGGCACTGCTTTCACATTTAGATCGGTACAATAGTAAGAAGGAGGAGGAGAACATGCAGTGGACATCTGCAACCATAACAGTAATAATTAGGGCACTGCTTTCACATTTAGATCATACAATAGTAAGAAGGAGGAGGGGAACATGCAGCAGACATCTGCAACCATAACAGTAATAATTAGGGCACTGCTTTCACATTTAGATTGTACAATAGTAAGAAGGAGGAGGAGAACATGCAGTGGACATCTGCAACCATAACAGTAATAATTAGGACACTGCTTTCACATTTAGATCGGTACAATAGTAAGAAGGAGGAGGAGAACATGCAGTGGACATCTGCAACCATAACAGTAATAATTAGGGCACTGCTTTCACATTTAGATCGGTACAATAGTAAGAAGGAGGAGTAGAACATGCAGTGGACATCTGCAACCATAACAGTAATAATTAGGGCACTGCTTTCACATTTAGATTGGTGCAATAGTAAGAAGGAGGAGGAGAACATGCAGTGGACATCTGCAACTATAACAGTAATAATTAGGGCACTGCTTTCACATTTAGATCAGTACAATAGTAAGAAGGAGGAGGAGAACATGCAGTGGACATTTGCAACCATAACAGTAATAATTAGGGCACTGCTTTCACATTTAGATCGTACAATAGTAAGAAGGAGGAGGGGAACATGCAGTGGACATCTGCAACCATAACAGTAATAATTAGGGCACTGTTTTCATATTTAGATCATACAATAGTAAGAAGGAGGAGGAGAAAATGCAGTGGACATCTGCAACCATAACAGTAATAATTAGGGCACTGCTTTCACATTTAGATCGTACAATAGTAAGAAAGAGGATAAGAACATGCAGTGGACCCCTGCGACCATAACAATAATAATTAGGGCACTGCTTTCACATTTAGATCATACCACAGTAAGAAGGAGGAGAACATGCAGTGGACATCTGCAACTATAACAGTAATAATTAGGGCACTGCTTTCACATTTAGATTGTACAATAGTAAGATGGAGGAAGAGAACATGCAGCAGACATCTACAACCATAACAGTAATAATTAGGACACTGCTTTCACATTTAGATCAGACAATAGTAAGAAGGAGGAGGAGAACATGCAGCAGACATCTGCAACCATAACAGTAATAATTAGGGCACTGCTTTCACAGTTAGATCATACAATAGTAAGAAGGAGGAGGGGAACATGCAGCGGACATCTGCAACCATAACAATAATAATTAAGGCACTGCTTTCACATTTAGATTGGTACAATAGTAAGAAGGAGGAGGAGAACATGCAGCAGACATCTGCAACCATAACAATAATAATTAGGGCTCTGCTTTCACATTTAGATTGGTACAATAGTAAGAAGGGGAAGAGAAAAAGCAGCGGACATCTGCAACCATAACAGTAATAATTACGGCACTGCTTTCAAATTTAGATCGATACAATAGTAAGAAGGAGGAGGAGAACATGCAGCAGACATCTACAACCATAAGAGTAATAATTAGGACACTGCTTTCACATTTAAATTGGTACAATAATAAGAAGGGGAGGAGAAAAAGCAGCGGACATCTGCAACCATAACAGTAATAATTATGGCACTGCTTTCAAATTTAGATCGATACAATAGTAAGAAGGAGGAGGAGAACATGCAGCAGACATCTGCAACCATAACAGTAATAATTAGGACACTGCTTTCACATTTAGATCGTACAATAGTAAGAAGGAGGAGGGAACATGCAGCAGACATCTGCAAACATAACAGTAATAATTAGGGCACTGCTTTCACATTTAGATCATACAATAGTAAGAAGGAGGAGTAGAACATGCAGTGGACATCTGCAACCATAACAGTAATAATTAGGGCACTGCTTTCACATTTAGATTGGTACAATAGTAAGAAGGAGGAGGGAACATGCAGCAGACATCTGCAACCATAACAGTAATAATTAGGGCACTGCTTTCACATTTAGATGGTACAATAGTAAGAAAGAGGAGGAGAACATGCATTCGACATCTGCAACCATAACAGTAATAATTAGGGCACTGCTTTCACATTTAGATCAGTACAATAGTAAGAAGGAGGAGGAGAACATGCAGCGGACATCTGCAACCATAACAGTAATAATTAGGGCACTGCTTTCACATTTAGATCGTACAATAGTAAGAAGGAGGAGGGGAACATGCAGTGGACATCTGCAACCATAACAGTAATAATTAGGGCACTGCTTTCACATTTAGATTGGTGCAATAGTAAGAAGGAGGAGGAGAACATGCAGCAGAAATCTGCAACCATAACAGTAATAATTAGGGCACTGCTTTCACATTTAGATTGGTGCAATAGCAAGAAGGAGGAGTAGAACATGCAGTGGACATTTGCAACCATGACAGTAATAATTAGGACACTGCTTTCACATTTAGATCATACAATAGTAAGAAGGAGGAGTAGAACATGCAGCAGATATCTACAACCATAACAGTAATAATTAGGGCACTGCTTTCACATTTAGATCGGTACAATAGTAAGAAGGAGGAGGAGAACATGCAGTGGACATCTGCAACCATAACAGTAATAATTAGGGCACTGCTTTAACATTTAGATCATACAATAGTAAGAAGGAGGAGGGGAACATGCAGCAGACATCTGCAACCATAACAGTAATAATTAGGGCACTGCTTTCACATTTAGATTGTACAATAGTAAGAAGGAGGAGGAGAACATGCAGTGGACATCTGCAACCATAACAGTAATAATTAGGACACTGCTTTCACATTTAGATCATACAATAGTAAGAAGGAGGAGGAGAACATGCAGCAGGCATCTACAACCATAACAGTAATAATTAGGACACTGCTTTCACATTTAGATCGGTACAATAGTAAGAAGGAGGAGGAGAACATGCAGTGGACATCTGCAACCATAACAGTAATAATTAGGGCACTGCTTTCACATTTAGATCGGTACAGTAGTAAAAAGGAGGAGGAGAACATGCAGTGGACATCTGCAACCATAACAGTAATAATTAGGGCACTGCTTTCACATTTAGATTGGTGCAATAGTAAGAAGGAGGAGGAGAACATGCAGTGGACATCTGCAACCATAACAGTAATAATTAGGGCACTGCTTTCACATTTAGATCAGTACAATAGTAAGAAGGAGGAGGGGAACATGCAGCAGACATCTGCAACCATAACAGTAATAATTAGGACACTGCTTTCACATTTAGATAGGTATAATAGTAAGAAGGAGGAGGAGAACATGCAGCAGACATCTGCAACCATAGCAATAATAATTAGGGCACTGCTTTCACATTTAGATCGTACAATAGTAAGAAGGAGGAGGGGAACATGCAGTGGACATCTGCAACCATAACAGTAATAATTAGGGCACTGCTTTCACATTTAGATTGGTGCAATAGTAAGAAGGAGGAGGAGAACATGCAGTGGACATCTGCAACAATAACAGTAATAATTAGGGCACTGCTTTCACATTTAGATCAGTACAATAGTAAGAAGGAGGAGGAGAACATGCAGTGGACATCTGCAACCATAACAGTAATAATTAGGACACTGCTTTCACATTTAGATAGGTATAATAGTAAGAAGGAGGCGGAGAACATGCAGCGGACATATGCAACCATAACAGTAATAATTAGGGCACTGCTTTCATATTCAGATCATACAAAAATAAAAAGGAGGAGGAGAAAATGCAGTGGACATCTGCAACCATAACAGTAATAATTAGGGCACTGCTTTCACATTTAGATCATACAATAGTAAGAAGGAGGAGGAGAACATGCAGTGGACATCTGCAACCATAGCAGTAATATTTAGGGCACTGCTTTCATATTTAGATCGTACAATAATAAGAAGGAGGAGGAGAAAATGCAGTGGACATCTGCAACCATAACAGTAATAATTAGGGCACTGCTTTCACATTTAGATTGGTACAATAGTAAGTAGGAGGAGGGGAACATGCAGTGGACATCTGCAACCATAACAGTAATAATTAAGGCACTGCTTTCACATTTAGATCGTACAATAGTAAGAAAGAGGATAAGAACATGCAGTGGACCCCTGCGACCATAACAGAAATAATTAGGTCACTGCTTTCACATTTAGATCATACAATAGTAAGAAGGAGGAGGAGAACATGCAGTGGACATCTGCAACCATAACAGTTATAATTAGGGCACTGCTTTCACAGTTAGATCATACAATAGTAAGAAGGAGGAGGGGAACATGCAGCGGACATCTGCAACCATAACAATAATAATTAGGGCACTGTTTTCACATTTAGATTGGTACAATAGTAAGAAGGAGGAGGAGAACATGCAGCAGACATCTGCAACCATAACAGTAATAATTAGGGCACTGCTTTCACATTTAGATCATACAATAGTAAGAAGGAGGAGGGGAACATGCAGCAGACATCTGCAACCATAACAGAAATAATTAGGGCACTGCTTTCACATTTAGATCATACAATAGTAAGAAGGAGGAGGGGAACATGCAGCGGACATCTGCAACCATAACAGTAATAATTAGGGCACTGCTTTCACATTTAGATCATACAATAGTAAGAAAGAGGATAAGAACATGCAGTCGACATCTATAACCATAACAGTAATAATTAGGGCACTGCTTTCACATTTAGATCATACAATAGTAAGAAGGAGGAGGGGAACATGCAGTGGATATCTGCAACCATAACAGTAATAATTAGGACACTGCTTTCACATTTAGATTGTACAATAGTAAGAAAGAGGAGGGGAACATGCAGCAGATATCTACAACCATAACAGTAATAATTAGGGCACTGCTTTCACATTTAAATCGGTATAATAGTAAGAAGGAGGAGGAGAACATGCAGTCGACATCTGCAACCATAACAGTAATAATTAGGGCACTGCTTTCACATTTAGATTGTACAATAGTAAGAAGGAGGAGGAGAACATGCAGCGAACATCTACAACCATAACAGTAATAATTAGGGCACTGCTTTCACATTTAGATCGTACAATAGTAAGAAGGAGGAGGGGAACATGCAGTGGACATCTGCAACCATAACAGTAATAATTAGGGCACTACTTTCACATTTAGATCGTACAATAGTAAGAAGGAGGAGGGGAACATGCAGTGGACATCTGCAACCATAACAGTAATAATTAGGACACTGCTTTCACATTTACATCATACAATAGTAAGAAGGAGGAGGGGAACATGCAGTGGACATCTGCAACCATAACAGTAATAATTAGGGCACTGTTTTCATATTTAGATCATACAATAGTAAGAAGGAGGAGGAGAAAATGCAGTGGACATCTGCAACCATAACAGTAATAATTAGGGCACTGCTTTCACATTTAGATCGTACAATAGTAAGAAAGAGGATAAGAACATGCAGTGGACCCCTGCGACCATAACAATAATAATTAGGGCACTGCTTTCACATTTAGATCATACCACAGTAAGAAGGAGGAGGAGAACATGCAGTGGACATCTGCAACTATAACAGTAATAATTAGGGCACTGCTTTCACATTTAGATTGTACAATAGTAAGATGGAGGAAGAGAACATGCAGCAGACATCTACAACCATAACAGTACTAATTAGGACACTGCTTTCACATTTAGATCAGACAATAGTAAGAAGGAGGAGGAGAACATGCAGCAGACATCTGCAACCATAACAGTAATAATTAGGGCACTGCTTTCACAGTTAGATCATACAATAGTAAGAAGGAGGAGGGGAACATGAAGCGGACATCTGCAACCATAACAATAATAATTAAGGCACTGCTTTCACATTTAGATTGGTACAATAGTAAGAAGGAGGAGGAGAACATGCAGCAGACATCTGCAACCATAACAATAATAATTAGGGCACTGCTTTCACATTTAGATTGGTACAATAGTAAGAAGGGGAAGAGAAAAAGCAGCGGACATCTGCAACCATAACAGTAATAATTACTGCACTGCTTTCAAATTTAGATCGATACAATAGTAAGAAGGAGGAGGAGAACATGCAGCAGACATCTGCAACCATAACAGTAATAATTAGGACACTGCTTTCACATTTAGATTGGTACAATAATAAGAAGGGGAGGAGAAAAAGCAGCGGACATCTGCAACCATAACAGTAATAATTATGGCACTGCTTTCAAATTTAGATCGATACAATAGTAAGAAGGAGGAGGAGAACATGCAGCAGACATCTGCAACCATAACAGTAATAATTAGGGCACTGCTTTCACATTTAGATTGTACAATAGTAAGAAGGAGGAGGGGAACATGCAGTGGACATCTGCAACCATGACAGTAATAATTAGGACACTGCTTTCACATTTAGATCATACAATAGTTAGAAGGAGGAGTAGAACATGCAGCAGATATCTACAACCATAACAGTAATAATTAGGGCACTGCTTTCACATTTAGATCGGTACAATAGTAAGAAGGAGGAGGAGAACATGCAGTGGACATCTGCAACCATAACAGTAATAATTAGGGCACTGCTTTCACATTTAGATCATACAATAGTAAGAAGGAGGAGGGGAACATGCAGCAGACATCTGCAACCATAACAGTAATAATTAGGGCACTGCTTTCACATTTAGATTGTACAATAGTAAGAAGGAGGAGGAGAACATGCAGTGGACATCTGCAACCATAACAGTAATAATTAGGACACTGCTTTCACATTTAGATCATACAATAGTAAGAAGGAGGAGGAGAACATGCAGCAGGCATCTACAACCATAGTAGTAATAATTAGGACACTGCTTTCACATTTAGATCGGTACAATAGTAAGAAGGAGGAGGAGAACATGCAGTGGACATCTGCAACCATAACAGTAATAATTAGGGCACTGCTTTCACATTTAGATTGGTGCAATAGTAAGAAGGAGGAGGAGAACATGCAGTGGACATCTGCAACCATAACAGTAATAATTAGGGCACTGCTTTCACATTTAGATCAGTACAATAGTAAGAAGGAGGAGGAGAACATGCAGTGGACATTTGCAACCATAACAGTAATAATTAGGGCACTGCTTTCACATTTAGATCGTACAATAGTAAGAAGGAGGAGGGGAACATGCAGCAGACATCTGCAACCATAACAGTAATAATTAGGACACTGCTTTCACATTTAGATAGGTATAATAGTAAGAAGGAGGAGGAGAACATGCAGCAGACATCTGCAACCATAGCAATAATAATTAGGGCACTGCTTTCACATTTAGATCGTACAATAGTAAGAAGGAGGAGGGGAACATGCAGTGGACATCTGCAACCATAACAGTAATAATTAGGGCACTGCTTTCACATTTGGTTCTGTACTCTGGCCGTAATATTGATCTGAAGATGTTGACAGCTCTTGAAAATAGTTAGGTAGTTGAAAGCACCTATCCTTCACTTTAGTGGCTTGGTACAGATTCATTTTAGTTCATCTGAACTGTGTTTTAATTATCATTTATGATTATATTTATTCTATTAAAATTAATCAGTAGATAATGTTTGCACTTTCTTTTTGTTATATCAGTCTAAATTGAATAGCTGAAAACTGAACCAAGGTGATACAGTATATTTTTTTCAAATATTGCCAAGACCTGTTGTAGTACAGTTTCTGTCTCTGTCTCTTAATTTAAGTCATAAGTTATTTTACCTGTACAACAAAACCAAGTTTTCATTTGTGAGATCAAAGCCCCACATGGAGCAAGTACCTTCTTCCAGAACTTGTATCGGACATGGAAGCCCCCTCACTGGTAAAGGAAAAATACAGCAAAAACCGATATTGCTTCACCCTGTTGTGAGCTGCCTGGAATACATGTTAATGCAATGGTTATGCACCATGTCAGTGAAAGGGTGTCCTCTCATCTGTCCAACCCTTTTGTGTTGTTCTTGACAAAGACTGAAGGAAAAGATGAAGAGTTGAATTCGTGGCCAGCTACAAAAAGTGCAGACTGTGTGTGGCACTCTGAGCACATGACACTCTACGTGGCATTCATTAAATGGCTCTACACTTAGCATAGGGAACATGGCAGAATATGCTAATGAAAGCATAAATATTAGAATTACACTTAATGCATGGTGAAGCTATTCAGGAACCTATAAAGTAATCTTGTGCACTCAGTGTAGCCATTTGACCTGAAATTGAAAGACAAAACTCTTTGGATTCAGCCACTATTACACTTAAAAAAATGTTAGGGTTTGCTGCTGCCATCATTAAGCTGCAATAGGCTTTAATCCAAGGTGCTGCTGCTACTACCAGACCTCAGCCAAGAAGAGGAAGACTCTTTGCAGCCTGTTTGACTTTCCATGGACTGCATGACACAGAAGTTGTAGAGTTATACTGGGTGGACAGGAAAACACTAGAGGAAATATGCAACCTCTGATACCCTTAATTGAGGCCCCAGGGAAATCGTGAAGAACCCATCCAAGTGGAAACAAAGGTATCTGTACCTTTATGTATTCTAACTACAGGTACTTTCTAGAGAACCACAGGAGATATATTAGGGGTGTCATAGGCATCAGATTCTAGAATATTACACCAGCTTTTAAATGTAATGCTCTGACATGCAAGGGAGCATATCTATTTTCTACACAACCCACAGGAGTGACCAAGAACCATGCTGATATTTTATGAAGTAGCACACTTACCTGAAGTTTTTAGGGCCATAGATTGCACAGGCCCCTATCAGTTCGTTGAAAAATTAGTTCATCAAACTGCATTTTCAGTGCATTTACATCCAACATGCAATTTGCCGAACTGTTAATGCTGAGATTGCGGTACAATGAGGATCAGGAAATTTGCTCTTTCTACACTGTAGTTCGATCTCAGAGTTGGTATATATAATTAGTGGGGGTGTGGGGGGTGCAGCAGCCAACATTAGGGGAATTCAATGAACTGCATTTCTAATGAAATGCCGTTCGTTGAAGTGACAGTTCAATGAAGTGATATAGACCCAGATTGCACACACATAGAAATAAAAGGCCCACCTATGAAAATGAAAGGTGGTACATTAACAAGAACAGATACATCTCAATGAACTGTCAGGTTGTTTGTAATGCCCAGGAGAGCATTTGTAATGTTTGTGCAGGTAACTCAGGCAGTTTTTATGACCCAAAAATATAGCACATGTGTGAGCTGTATACAAGGTTTGCTAGGGGTGACTTTCCATAAAGGCATCTAGTGGGGGATGAAGGTTATGCACTGGAACTTTGCCTCATAACACCCATGAGAAACCCACACAACTCCACCAAGCAAAGATACAACGATGCCCACACTCAGACTAGGAATATCATAGAATGTGTATTCGGCTTGCTCAAATTAAGGTACCACTGTCAAAACACATTATGAGGTGCCCTGCAGTACAGTCAAGCACCCTCTACTGAAATACTCACAGTCTCTTCCACGTTGTATAATATCATTCTTAGGAAACAGCTTCTACAAGGAAAAGTAGGGGCAGGACCACAGTTACCAGTACCACAGTCAGAGAAAGCAGCTCCAGCAGATACAGATGAGAAGTCTGAGGGAGAACCACCAGCCACAGATGTAGCCAGTAGATGTAGACATGCACAATATGCCATGGCTCTAGTTAGAAGGCAAAGGATAGCACACACAATGAGTGGCTAAATGAAAAACTAAGAGACTAAGTGCATGCAAATATTAAAGCTGAAGTCTGCAAAACTGCACCACTTTTACCTAACCAGTTAATGGTTGTGCTTTGTTAGTATCAGACAGAGACAACCCTAAGGACACATCTTGTATCTACAGTATTAACAAGGTAGATCTGGATCCTGTATAAAAAAGAAAAACATTAGAGTTATATAACTGATTACTGTCATGTGCAACTCTCATATATGGAATATGTATCAGGTATACGGTAATGTCAGTAATAGCTTATGGCTGTTGTTTGAAATATACAGCTGTGGATTTTGCCCACTACTGTCATCAAGCATTTCAGTTGACCAATGTATATAAACCAACAGTGACCAAATCAATGGTAGCATCATTTGAACAGGTATAACAGTAGGCAATACTTAAACAACTACTTTGCATTAGTAAGTATACTAACAGAAATGCAGTAAGGATCAACAATTACAGAAGCAATCATTCTCAACTGATTATGAACAATGATTAAAACCATTTATTCTGCAACACATTTACATTAAAGGAAGGTTCTGAATAAGCAAGCTTTAGCTATCTACTCTGTACATCAGACCTATATGCAACCCGAAGTCACAAAGAAATGTGCAAGAGGCAGAGCACACTCATCACTTGCACAAGGTGGGGAAATAGGAGGGCAAGTCTGACACCAAAGAAGTGAGTGGGTGCAAGTAAAACAAAATGTTAGTCCTTAAGTGTTCAAATTACAAGGCCAATTGCAAGATATGTACAGCAGTCAGCAGTGCTGCTTAGATAAGCACTGTGTGTGTGTGTGTGTGTGTGTGTGTGTGTGTGTGTGTGTGTGTGTGTGTGTGTGTGTGTGTATGTGTGTGTGTCTGAGGTGGTATGAGTAAGTGTTTGTTGAGTTTGTAAGTGTGTGTGTGTCTGCATAAGCACAAATAAGCACTGTCCTAGCACTACATCCTGGCATCTTGGACAGGTGTGAGCCATGTATGGCAGGCTACTCATTAAGGCAGTCACCCCGACCATAAGAACTACCTCTGCCAGGAGCTGCACTGCTAGAGCTGCACTGCTCTGGCTAAAATTTGGGGTGCTACTTGAATGTGAGTGATGTCTGCTGGATAAGCTCTCATCACGACTATGTCAATAAGATCTCATCACGGCAATGTTCTGGACCATGTCTGGGTGTGGACATTGTAATCATTGGCAGTGTAATGAATGTAGTGTCACTATGGGAGCAGGATCTTGCTCATGCCCCATCAGTTAACACTGGATGATGTAGTGGCTCATTGGTCACATTGATGTCAATCCTTCCCCAGCAGATGTTCTGTTACAGGCACTACCTGATCCATTGTGTTATTCCTCCTATTCAAGGAGTCTCCCACATGGTTCAGGCAGTTCCACATGTCAGAATGCACAATATTTAGTACTCGGATGATCTCTTTTGAGGCCTTTGTTGAACATGCTTGTGCCTCAATGATGACCCTACACATATATCATGTGACACCTACTCACACACCAACAGCAGGAGCAGGGTGGATAGCAGGCTTCCAACGAGCAATTCAAACAACCCACCTGTGTGGCACTTCACCTTCATGATGGCTATGTGGTGACTCAACCAGTTCTGCAGCTGGAGTAACCACACTACCCTGATCAACTGTGTTACCTTCAACCTGTCCTATGTCTGAGGTCTCTGTGTTATGGGTATGCCTAGACATACAGATTGTGTCCAAAATAGGGGCAGGAGATATTGGAGGCATAACCTCAGTGACAGACTGACCCTCTACACCCAAACTGCACCCCCAAGACTGTCCCTCTTCATCCTCACCATCTTCATCAGAGGCTACAGATATGATGACATCAAGCAGTAGGAGTTCCACAGTGACACTGGCAGGATCATCTCTGATAACAAGCAAGCAACACAACAAAGAGAGAAACAGAATAAACAATGATCAACCCTATGCTTATGTGAAATGTATATTAAAAATTAAGAGATGCTAAATGTTTCAGTTATAAATACATCTACCTTTTGAACATTAATAAGAATAATGAAGGTGTGCTTACCATGTTCGGGTGTTCATGCAAAAAGAAAACCAGATGTGTCTAGATATAAGAAAGGGAGATGAAACATGGATGTTAAGTATCACACAGTAAATGACACAAGAAACAGAAAACAATTCCCTTTACAGCTGCAGAATAAGACACATCTCATATAAAACTGTACTGCCCAGTTCACTTCCCTCCTTCCCTTTCCTTCTGCCTCTCTCTCTCTATTTATCCATATAACATGTGACATATGGCATAGATATATCTGTCTATCTATATATATCTACAATGACAATTATTTAATTATATTTCATACCTGGAAACTCTGCAGTAGACACACTTAGGTTTTCTTCCATGTGAGCCCCAACATCAGTTATTCTGTGTGAACCCTGTTCTGAGCTGTCTGGACGTCTGACAGTGGATAGGAGGAACTCCTCTGTTTCAGTCAGTGGTGGATCAATAGCAGGACAACTACACACATAGTCATACATTCATAGGCAATTGCAGCTGCCTGATGTCTGGCCGCTGTGATCATATCAGTGGCCCTATATCTTATTTTGTAATATGCATGCCCATGGCATTCAGCCACATTAATATCATTGATTACCTGCTCTCAGATACAGTCATGGGAGGACTTGTCACCTCTGCCTTTCTCTGAAAGGAGTGACCCATGGTGACATACTGCCTGAATGATCACATCATTTTCAGCATCACTGTATAGACGTTTACAGGGTGAAGATGTCTTGGGTGCCATAGCCCTGTGTGAGAAGAAACATAAAAGGAAACAAAAAACATAAATACCAAAAAATGATTGTTAACAAAACAAAAATATATAGGAGTGTATCAGTCCATCATACGCAAAATACACGAAAAAGTAAGGCACCATATGAATACACACAACTTAATACAGATTCCAACCCCAAACTGCAAAACAAAGAAAGGAATTTATAAAACATTGCTAAGAGGACAAATATTTCTGTAACCCTGTAGTACAGTCCATCATTAACAAAAATAATGTATACCTTTCAAGAAAAAATGGATAACAATTTTGTGAGATATTCACTT
This sequence comes from Protopterus annectens, assembly GCF_019279795.1. Classification (NCBI taxonomy): domain Eukaryota; kingdom Metazoa; phylum Chordata; order Ceratodontiformes; family Protopteridae; genus Protopterus; species Protopterus annectens. The sequence goes on from NC_056747.1 coordinate 1,267,930,915, forward strand.
CTGTGGAGGGTAGCCACATATACAGCACAGGCTTAACACAATTGTATGTCCTAATAATGCACAAACCCATGACCCTGCTGATAAGTAATACAACAGTCTTCTGCACTAAATGGTCAGCTTCTCAGATGAAACTTCCTATTAAATGTCAGGTAGAATTATTTAGAAACATTTTAAGGGTCAAGAAAAAACTCATATACATGGCTATGCCAACAGTTAAAGAGAATAATGCAGATGGTAAACCAGTTGTTGTATTGAGAAATGAAATCCATCAGTAAGGTTAAAAATACATTAATTTATAAGAAAAAGGCAACCTACCTTTATAGGTTCATAGGTTCATAGGTTCATACTAGGCTATCTGCCCTAGGGCATTTATAAGCCTAGCCAGAATGTGTTTGGCTTTCGCTACCCATTTTAAATTTATTTTGCTATGCCCTTTTTCGAGGTTAGTATACTGTGCCTGTGTCTAACAGTGACACAGAAGTGATACCCGGGGTAAACCTACGATTTCCCATCCACTCACCAAGATTCCTCTTGAAGAGAGTCAATGAGGGACTCTGCCTAACCTGGACTGGGATTTTATTCCAGAATGAAGGGAGCCTCTGGGTTATGAATCTGTCCCTCCAGCATGTCTTATTTATTTCAGTGCTGAGGTTCAAGTCTCTCGAGCACGTAGCTCGATGGGATTTGGATTTTCTGAGGTGCAGCATGTCCATTAATTCCGGGTTGGACATGGCTTTATACGTCAGGCACAGATCGCCTCTGAACAGGTGGTATGCCACTGAGTAGAGCTGGAGTTTCTTTAACCGGGCAGCATATAGCATCTGTTTGAGCCCTTTGATCCTCTTGGTGAGGTACTTTTGGGGTCTTTCCAGTTGCTGCAGGTGTCTGGTAAGGTACATCCCAAAAGGGGCATTGTACTCAATTATGGGCCTGATGAGGGATGAGTAAAGAGGCACGATGACCTCCCCTGCTCTAGATGTGAATCCCTTCATGATTAGGTGGGCTATATAAAATATTTTTCTAACCACTTTGGCCACGTGGTTGTCAAATGAGAGATTGCTATCAACTTGGGTCCCCAGGTCCCTAATTACTTCTTCTGTACTTAATGGATTACCACCTATGTGGTAATTTGTGGGCACTTTGTTTTTGCCAAAGGGGATGACTATACACTTTTTGGCATTTAGCTTGAGGCCATGGCTCTGGCACCAGTTGTCTGTTTCTATGAGGCCCTTTTGGAGGATGCTTGTGTCGGCTGGAGAGTCGATTATGGCGCCCAGTTTGCAGTCATCTGCGAACTTGGTCAGCCACAGTCCTTCCGTGTTGGTCTGTACCTCCGAGATATATATACTGAACAAGAGAGGTTCCAGGACTGAGCCTTGTGGGACACCACTTGTAAATGGTTTGGAGTCTGACATGGCTCCAGCAATTCTAATCATGTGGGTTCTGTCCTTGAGCCAGTTTGCAATCCATCTAGTGACATAGGGGTTTATATTTAAGCTGGTGAGCTTATCTATAATGCCCAAGTGGGGTATTGTATCAAAGGCTTTTGCGAGGTCCAGGTAGGCTGTGTGGACCACCTTCCCCTCATCAATGGCCTTGGAGACTTTTTCAAAGAAATCAACCAGGTTTAAGAGGCAGGATCTGCACTTAACAAAGCCGAACTGGGTAGGATCCAGTGTCTGTAGGTCCCCAATATCTTTATTTATGAGGTCCATGATGATCCTTTCCATAGCTTTGCCGACCAAGCTAGTCAGGCTTATGGGGCGATAGTTTCCAGGATCCGTTGAGGCACCACCTTTATGGAGAGGGACCACTGTTGCTGTATGCCACTCTTTGGGCACATATCCTGTAGTAAGGCTGAGATTGAACAGTAGTTTTATGTTTGGGTTTAGCTCTTCTTGGAGTTCATGTAGGACACAGCCCTGGACACCGTCTGGTCCCATTGATGCTGTGTTTTTTGCTTTGGAGAGGGCGGCTCTTACCTGAGCATCTGAGATGTCAGGGGGGCAGCACTCTGCTGGGATAGATATTTGCCCTTTTGGTGGGGGGGGGGTTGCGCTGAACCTGTCAGCTTTGTAGCAAGCCATTTGTTAAAATAGAAATAAGTTTATAAAGGAATTAGCAGTATAGAGCTTTCTGGATTTATACAGTCTCCCCTGCATGATTGCCTTTATATAGTACAGATTCAGCTCTTTCAGGTTTGTGGGTATACAAATGAGATGTGAAATCTTTGGCATTTATGGATTCCACAATCTGCACTAAGAGCAGGGCAGGTAAACATGGCGTAATAAACTAAACAATTACATGCCTACTCCCTAGCAGTGCAAGGATGAGCTAATTGCTTACAAGCATTTCTCCCTGGGCTTCTGCTGAAAACAGGCTCTGTGGAACCTAGTCGGACTTTCCCTGTCAACAAATGTTAAATAAATAAATAAATAAAAGTATAAATGATTAGTCTGATTGCAGGAGCAATCAGGGTTTCACAGTCAGTCACCTTTGATATACACGTACTGAGGGTGTGTCAGGGAAAAGGAACTTACAAGAAAGTCTGTGAGTACATTGACTGACTAAGGAGGACAACATTCTTAACATTTGTATGAATTGTTCATGGAAACGCTTTGTACCTCTGAGTAAATTGGGTCTGCAGATCTAAGAAAGTACATTACTCAATGGAACATATATCAAAATTTACATGTGTTTATGTACCCTACTTTTTTCTTCACAGTATGTGTATTTACCTGTGGCACATACTGATAAGAGTCTCATGGTAGGGTGGCTGGCCTAATGGTTAAGGTTCTTGCCTTCCAAACAGCAAGGTGCAGTGTTTGAGTCTAACAAGGGATGATTGGCTAGGCTTAAAGTGGCTTGCAAGGGCAGTTAGCTTAGTACTAATCTCTGAACCTATAAATATAAGACAAATCACACAGTCTTGTTAGAGAAGCATAGACAAGGAAATAATGCTTACAAAATAAAGACAAGAAAAGAGCTGCGGTGTTGCAAATGTTTATTTTCTATTGTGTGAGGAAGAATTAGTTTAACTGTTGCATCTACACATCTAACTACATATTATGCAAGACAACGTTCAGCACTTGGTTCTATTGCACCTGTAAAGTTAATTAATACTATGTCACGTCTTGAGTTTATGTAACCTACTTTTTTCTTCACAGTATGTGTATTTACCTGTGGCACATACTGATAAGAATCTCAGGTGGGTGTTGTGTATGCCCTGGGATTGAAATCCACAGAAGGTGCTCTTTATGTGAACATAATAATGTTTAAGGAGCATATGTTCCTATTGCAAGACATCAAAAGTGAGGACACATCACAACTGTGCATTTTAACCACTTGTTTCAGAATGTTTCCTCTATTTAGGTACATTTTCCTTTTTTTTCTTTTACACCATTTGCTAACCATTTAGCTTTGCACATTCTTGACTGGCAGTACTCCCTAGCAGTGAGCAGCAGTTCACTTCCTAAGACAAAAGTGAATAAATTCATTTAGATGCCTTTTGTAGGGCAAAGATACTTGGTGCTAGTGCATCTCTGTCGACACTCTGAATAGTAGTGAAGAAAATTCACCTATCCAGTGACTTCTGCTGTGGCACAATATGTAAGTGAAGTGATTTTTAAAAAAATAAGAGAAGTGATTCAGGGTTTGAATCCCGTTAACTGATAAATTTATGGGAGGTCTGAATACATATTTACACACATTTTGTGATATCATTGTGTTGCTGTTTAAAACTCAACTATTCTCAGTATGTGTAACAACACGAGTTGTTGTTTGTCCACTTTCACATTATTTTGCATTAACTACAGTTATGATAATGTGTGCCAGATATCAAATGTTGATGTGGCAAGGAGATATGAGAAAGATAACTGCGTCACTATAATGCACTTCTTGCTCTGGTCATTGCTGGGTATAACTTTGATTGAAATATGTTGTCCTTTCAGCTTTTTTCTCTGTCGTTTTTCCCCTAATGCCTTTTGCGTTTGTACTCCACTTGGCAGTACGCAAAAACAGTTCAATTCCTAAGGAAAAATTGAACAATTTCATTTGGACTGCCTTTTGTAGCACAAATGAGCCTGGTGCCAGTTTGCAGATGTCAGCACTCTGGATAGTACTCATTGAAGAAAATACACCTGCCAGGTAACTTTCTTTGTGGCACAAGACAGTAAGTGAAATTAGCTTAGAGAAAGAGAAGAACACATAATGCAGGGATAAAACCAAATTTACACATATTTTATGACTGGATTCAGAAAAAATATTGACACCCAGTGTTGTATATAAAATGAACAGGCTAAAGTCTGTGATATCTGATAAATATCTTACCCATAGACCCTGTGAATTGATGTTACAAAGGTGTTGTTGCTGTAATCTCACCTCTTCTCATTACTAATATCAGTATGTGAGATGGATGCTGTGACATATGACATTTTGAAGAATGTGCTAACATAAAAGCAGTAAAGTGTAATATGGACATATGTGCCATATATACTACAAACATTATCCATATCTCACAAGCATTATTCATGACTGTTATACAATATATTGTAAACTTTGATTTCACAAATAATTGTATGTACTGTGGCAAGGATGACCTGTTATAATTTTCTGTGCGTCCCTTTTCAGACCAATTGCCATTATATAAACTCCTGGTGATGTGTAACCTAAATGCTACTTGTGATATTGCAAATGCATATGAAAAGGATGAATGGGTCATGCTAATGCTATAACTGCTGTTTCTTGATATATATCCATTAAATGTGTTACTTTGCAATACAGCAATACAGTATTTGTTTTCTTTTTTTTCTCTTTATACTGCCCTTTGCATTTGTACTCAACTTGGCAGTACACAAACACATTTTTTCCTAAAAAAAAAGTTAAAAATTTAATTTTGGCTGTCTTTTGTAGTATAAATGAGCCTGGTACTGGTGTGCAGCAGTCAGCACCCTAAAGTGGACTCACTGAAGAAAATGTACCTGCCAGGTACATTTCTGTGGTAGAAGGTGTAAGTGCAATGAGCTTATAGAAAGAGGACAGCTGATGCATGGTTCAAATCCTGTTTACAGATACATTTGCAAAGGGGGTCAGAATGCCATTTGTCAGAACATTTAGATTCAGAATGTAACAATGAATGCAAATGAGTATCATATCCATGTTTATTGCAACAAATGTATCATTAATAGTTGCATACTTGCTATTGAAGCCTAATGTAATGTGTGTAAATTATGTTAAACATGACAACGATGATACTTAATTTAGAATGCAAATGCACAGGTATGATGTGCACCATATTTTTCTTATACTTAAGCATTATCACATTTAAGTATGTTCTTATGACAGTATGTCTTATGAAGTATGTATGTAACCTAACCCACCATGTCTTACTCAAGTTATGCAACTGCATGCATCTGAGATGTATTTATAAACACAAATACTGCCTTTTGCATAATAATGCAGTCCCATGACTAAATGCAGTCACAGATGTACAGACATCTCTTAAGTATATCTGCACTCATTCTCAGATTAGTATACCTCTAATTACTATGAAAAAGCATAAGTTCTCCTGTGGCACTGACAGTTAATAAGCAAAGTATAAAATTTTAAACTTTATTTATGGGTTTGATTCGCAGGTGATACTACTCAATCTTACTAATGTGTAAGTTCCCACTGCCCAATCTGTAACAAGTCATACCATTTGTTCTCCAACCAGCCATGATTATAACAATCACCATGAAGCATTTCAGTGTTTAACACTGGAATGTATGTCAATTGCTTGAGCATCACGTGTCCAAATGTCATTGCCATATTTCACACCTTCTATGCTTTTTGATTTAATTAGTACCGATGAGTCTACCATAGCATTGTTCTAATTTCAGTTGCACAAATGTAGTTAACAAGATTATGTATCTTTGTGCACAAGCTGCAACATGTGAGATCTGAATTGGGGTGTCAATTCAGACCCATATTTGTAGCTTGACTGCTGCACACATAGCTAGTGATGGTAGGGATGGTGTTCCATTTAGAGAACAATGGTGGGATGTTGAATAGTCCAGGATATTTTTGGCACTCCCATGAAGTTCTGCAGCTAGAGGTTGCTGTAGCAAGATTATACTGGTCTCAGTATAAGGCTGAGGCTTGAAATAGCTTGACCAAGGCTGTCTCCAGTGCAACTAGCATCCCACATACCTTGGACCAATGTTATCACCACTACAGTGACATGAAAAGGCACAGGTGGGACCTTCTAAGTCAATGGGAGAATGAATTTAAAGCTGCAAACACCCCTCAGTTGTGTAAGTGTACTGACCCATCCCCTGTCTATGATATGGCGTGATGCCCCATCATTGCACAGTAATCAAGGAGCCTCAATCCTCACCACTGGCAACAAGTGGAGGATGTACACTCTGGGAGGATGTCAAGTACAGTTACGGTAAAGTGCAATTTCCCTTAAGAGCACACAGAGACCACAGTCAGTCTGGGGGTGGTTTCTCCCTCTTTCTTCAGATTCCCAATAAGTCTCCCACTGGCACAGCTATAGGGTTGAGATCTCAGCTGAGTGGCCAAGCCAAGACCTCCAGCACCCTCTCTGTCCAACCAGTGCTTCAAGTCCCTGCCCAATTAGCTGACACACACACACACACACACACACACTCTTTGAGATTTGATTTATACACAAGGCTGGCACAGGTTTACTAGCTATGCCCCCCTTTTGCCCAGACTATAAGGTAGTTTGGACTGCTACCAGCCACTCCTTATTAGCTATTTTAAGGCCCTTAGCAAAGGGTGTCCAATCTTACTGTGTAATATTAATATTAATCCAAAAGGTAGTTTGACCAAGAGCAAGGCTATTAGGAGTGGCCTGAACAATGTCACCAAATAGATATGCAAGTACGCTAAGAGCTTAAAATATGTCTCACAAATATCAGCCACAATGATAGGTTTAAATATATTTAATGATAAATAGTAAAAGAACAAAAAAGTACTCAGTAAACAATCACAGTAATTTCAGAATTTAAAATCACAGAAAATATTTAAAACAACATTGCAGGACAGTCTCAAACAAATAAAGGAAAATATCTAAATTATACTTCACTATATTCCTAATTGGATCTAAGAGAAATTACTGTATCCTAGAAGTACTTACTCATAGCAAGGCAAGTGTGATGAATTGATCTTCTAGCTGATGTTGTTGTCAGGTCAAAGGCAAATACAGAATGCACAGTCTCTCTCTCAGAGAGTTCCTAAATTAATATCTCAGATATTGCTGCTGAGATACTTGGAGCATGACATCACTTCTTGTCATCTGACTATCCCAGGTAAAAAAAAAACACTGCAGCTGGTAGCATTTAGCATCTCTCTGTGAAAATACATAATCAGGAACTTCTCTTAGTTCAAAGGCCAGTGGTAGAAGTCAAAATAATTCATATTCCTCCACATCCAAAGACAACAAAAAAAACATCTAGTTCTTGACATTATGTCTCCTGTTGCACTGAAGCTGAAAGATAACATCTCTTTTATTATGTGGTTATAAAGTAATTTAAGTTTTCAGCTATTCTCCTGAACTTAACTTCTTGTGTGTAAGTTCCCATTATTAAAATGCATATACATCTAAACCCTTACAATAGTGTATATACATTTCTGCTCAGTATTTTACAAAATATTAGCAAACAAATGGACCCACTGGAATGAATTGTGCTAGTTAGCCAAAATATGCAAAAAAAAAAAAAACAGATATAAACCAGCAGCAAAACATGACTGTTTGCATAAACATCCAGGTTTAATGTAGCAAGACAGGTAAACGCTTTCAGACATTAAATGTGCTTCTTCGGACAACAAAGCAGTAAAATCAGGCACATTATATAATACATTCATCTACTATAATAAAACAATTAACCTGTAAGAACACTGTTTCAATTAATCAATAAAACATTCTCATTCATTTAAAGAAGCCTCTGGTTTTCAAAGCCGGCTTAATAGAGGCCCTTTTATTAATGCCAGTAAACATGTCTGCCTGTATAGTAATAATCCATGGTAGCTCCCTTTCCTCAGTAAAATTTCTGAAGTCACCACCCCTAATATGAGGAGTCACCATCTCAATTACCCTAAAACCAAATATATGCTCTTGTCCACATTCACATAATGCTTGGCAAGGGCATTGCGTACATCACCTTTATTTATACGGTTAACATGTTCTCTCATTCTTTCCAGCAAAGACCTGTTGGTCTTGCTTATGAAGAAACAGTCATATGCTCTACATTTGGCTAAATAAACCAGATCCCCGCTTCTACAATCAGCAGTGACATTAAAGCAGAACCTCCTATTAGTAGATGGATGAACAAAATCCACATGCGGATCTATAAACGTGCAAAAATTGCATCTCAAGCAGAAGTGCACCCGAGATATCCTCACTAATTCTCCCTTCTCCTGTGTGGAATTTTTAAAACACAACTGTCTCTTCAGAGACTTTTTGTTTTTGAAACTAAACCTAGGATATTCACCTACAATGGAGTGAATATCTTGGTCTAGATATAAAATAGACCAATTGTTCTTAATAATTCCTATAATGTCACTGACATCACTAGTATAATAAAGAGACATAGGTAGTGTCTCCTTCTTTATGGGGGTGCTTCCATTCTCATTAGATGAATCCACTCTATGTGTAAAAAGCGTCTACCCCTTCCCCTCCTGTTTTTGTGTGTAAATCAAACAGCATCAGCTACGTCCTTCCTCTTATAACCCCTATCAATTAATTCTGGTTGAAAACAATTGACATCAGCCTCATACAACATATCTTCATTATTTAGTCTTGACAAACGCATGCATTGAAAGAACAAAAATAGCCAGCAGAAATGGGTGAATACAAAAATTATTTTAATGCAAGCCCAACTACCTATCTCAGACCGGTTTCGGCTGCAATAGCCTTTTTCAATGAATTTAACAAAAGCACATAATGTCCATTCAGATAAGTGTATTTATATATAATGACATAAAGGCAGTTCATTGGTAAATTAAAATTGGTCATTAAGACCAGGTGGGAATAAAGCTCCTAATTTAATGATCCATTTACATTCCTTGAAATTAAGTAAATCATGCCAACCTGATTTATCCCTACATTTACCTACAATGCAGTCAATGACAGTAAAATAAAAAGAAGCAGAATTGTGTTTACAAACATGTTTAAACAAGGCATTATTGGGACGCTTATTTCTAATGTCACTAAGATGTTCCCCAATCCTGAGGTGAAAAGGCCTAGAAATCTGTCCCACGTAGAATGAGGAGCATGAACAAGTGACGCGGTAGATGACCCACTCTGTACTACAGTTAGCCCAGAAGTTGATATTAAAAACTTCAGACATATTGCGACTACTGAATTCTCTCATAGGTTCATAGGTTCATAGATTACTACTAGGCTAACTGCCCTTGTGAGCCATTTTAAGCCTAGCCAATTATCCCTTGTGAGACTCAAACCCTGTACCTTGTGTTTATAAGGCAAACACCTTAACCATTAGGCCACCCTCCCAACAATTGGAACTCTGTTACAATAAGTACAGTGGCCACATGGTATACAACCCAACACTGGGCCACCTCTCTGTGTATGTTGAGTAGAAACAATGGAGCTGGGACCCACCCTCTTAAAGTGGCTAAACAGGGAACCCAATGTCCGACCTCTTCTAAAAGAAAAAGAGCATCTGTCTCTCAAAAAAGAGTGTAATCTCTCCTCTGCCATCAAAATATTCCAGTGTCTATTAATAATGTTCATAAACCCACATGTGTTGCGTCCATAAGTGGTCACTAGATGAACCAGAGAATTAGATAGGTCTTTATGTTTTCCCTTGTATCGTAACAAGTCAGTTCTATTCTGGTTGGAAGCCCAATGACAAGCAGTTCTGACAGTACCAGAGGTTTCAGATAGTGTGTCAAATATTCAGATAAAGGTTCAGTAATAGAGCCATGCCCTGATACAATTGGTCTTCCAGGGGGACATCTAACATCCTTATGTATTTTGGGTAAAAGATAGAAATATTGTTTACACGAAGATGGAACCAACAACTGATGTCTAACTGCCTCCGTAATGATGCCCTCTTCCTGGGTCTGTATCAGAAATGAATCAATTTTGGTTTTGAAATGACTAGTTGGGTCCAATGACATAGCCATATAATATTTGTTATCGCCCAATTGTCTCACTGCTTCTTCATTATAGTTGACCCTATCCTGAATCACTACCACCCCACCTTTATCTGCTTGTACTATAACAATTTCTTTGTTGTTCTTAAGTTCCTCTATGCATTGTACCTCCTCTTTAGAAAGGTTATTATAAGATACCTGAAAATCTTTGAGGTTACAATGTAGATCCTTCAGGACATTAGCTTGAAAAGTGGATACTAGGTGTGACATAGGTGGAACAAAAGACGATTTTTTAAATCTAAATCCTGAAACTTCCTGATCAGTGTAATTTTCAAAAAACAATTTCAAATTAAGTAAATGACAAAAATTGACCACATCTTGTGCTAAAATGTATTCTGGAACAAAAAAGCTGGGGAAAAATTAAGCCCTTTATTAAGAACTTTAATTTGTAAATCATTAAGGTGTACAGATGAAATATTATGTACATTCATACTATTTGTTAGTGTTCTATCATCAGTTGTAACAGACCTTCCAAACCCTCCGTGTGTTTGACATTTTTTATGTTTCCTCCCCCCTCATCTTTACCTGAACCCAAAGGGTGTGACAAACTCCTTCTTTTGAGATCAGGTGAGGCATCTGTATGGTTCCCCTCCCCTTCAGTGTTGCAGGACGTATCCTCCCCTGATGTGTAGCTCAATCATTCCGAGCTACGTTTCAAAATAGATTTGGGTCTTTTTCTCTTGGGGGACAAAGGTTTGTTGTTTGGAAGCTTAAAGGTGACATTCCTAGGCATATCAAATGGTTTACCTCTTTCATAATCTCCTATATCCCTTTGGAACTTTTTCAATTTTTTTATTTTTTATCCTTTAGAACCTGTTCTAACTTAAGTAGTTCTGTTGTTAACTGGTTCACCCGGGAAGTGAAAGACCCACTAGATTCAAATTTGTTAGCCTCCATGCAAATAGTTTCTACCTCCTGAATTCCTAATTTAACCGCCCGTTCATAGAAGTTAGCTAAGGCATCCACAAAACCCAAGGACGCTGATTGTTGGATCTGTGTCCATTCATCCATTAATTGTTCATCAATATTATGTACCAAAGGTTGTACTTTGACCCTTAAACCATGTGGTGTGATTTTCTTGAGTTGGTAAGCCTTGAACAGGCGTAAATGCCAAACATTGGTCTGAAGACTTTTCATGCTTTTTCCCAACTTAAAAAATGATTCACATAATTTATCAGGGTCTTGAATCACCCCCGAAGAATCATTACCCATATCTGATAAACATAAACCAAAAATGGTCAAATCATTCATATCAGATGCTAGGCCTTTTACAAGAGGAGTCAACACCATGTTGCAAAAAACAAATACAAACCACCAAAAAAATGTTAATGAATCAAACAGTTCTGCAGACAGCAAGAATAAAGCTGATATATATATGTATATATCCTATCCAAAACGAACCTGTTGGATCAAAAAGTATACATACAAAAACATGAAAATTAGAATCATATATTCCTGTCAGTTGGAACCTAAAATTAAGTTGAATCAAAAATATATGGTAGATTATGTATATTGGTGGATACAGAATGCAACCATAGACAAATATAGACCCAAAACTAAAGAGTCCAGCAAATAGTAGCAAATAGAGATACAATGGTCAGCCCTTGTGATCTAGACTGAATAAACCAGAAAAATCACAATGCTGCGTATCAAACCAAACCAAAAACTATTAAATGTGGATCTAGAAATGACAAACATTGTCAACTCCTACTTATAAAATGTCTAAGAGAACAAAAAATAGATGATGTTGATACACAAATATTAGTGATACAATAGCTAGCCCCTGTGGTCACATAGGCATAATTCTCTTAATCAAATAACCACAATGCTGCATATCATCATAATAGAAATAGGGCCACACTAATCAGCCCAGAAAATGATTCAAAATATCCACTCAATATCACAACCACCTGTAAATTAAAAAAAAAACATATAACATGGACTCAATTATCGTGCTGATATTAGAATGGCCCATAAAAATATATGTGGCCCCAATTGTAAAGTCTGTATAAGTTGCTGTAAGCAGAAATGACAATTTTCAAAAACATTTATCAGAAGAGAAAATATAATTATTGTAATGTGTATTGCAACCAGGTCGACCCCATAAGACCATATAACAACCTTGGCACCACCAAATGGCTATATGTTGGAATACTAAGAAACTAAAGGAGACCTGGCCCCAAGGGAAAAAGAGACGCAAATCAGTCACCAATACAAGATCACTAAATGAATACTAATAGGAAAAAACATAAAAATTAAAAAATGATAATGAATAACATCATATTAAATGCTGGAAGGCAAAATATCTATGATTCAATCATCTATATGCATTTTGTAGATATAATGAAATTATGTATCCACACAATGCTCCTAAAATCAACATTGAGTTAACATAATGCATGAACATTAGACTCTGAACCAAAGTTACAGCAAATAGTAGAATGCACAAGAATTATTAGACAAACCATGTTATATATATGTTACATGGTATGAAAACCCACTGTTAACCATAAATTTGCAAACTAAACAATAAGTGCCGAGACCAACCGGCTGTTCCCTTTATGGCAATGACACAAAACTGCCCATTTAAACAGTACATCAAACATATATACCTAGGAAAAATCCCTTTGGTATATAAAAGACCTGCATATTATATAAAGAGCATAAATAGGGCGATAACGCCATCTAAGGATTAGTTACTAATATTACATATAGTAACCCCAAAACAAAATTTGCAACATAGATCTTGGTAAAAAACATAATTATGAGTCCCACCTGAAGAGGGAATCGTAACTAAAAACTTGGTGGACCTGGCAAAAGCCTGCTATGTAGCCACGAGGAAATATTAAGTAACAAAGCACATAGACCTCAAACAATTCCCTCTGCCCCACTGTATAGAAACAATAATCACAATATGTCCAAAAAGTCAAATCAAACATCCAAAACTGGATAGACAATGTCCATAGCTTTAAATTTGACCATAGACACCTTATCAAAAAAGGTAAAAAAAGCGAATCAGTCAAAATGGAAACACAAAGTCACCTGTAGTTGTTAGTCCATAAGTGACAAAGCACATAGACCTGCCATCCCTTGCACAGTCCTGCTACTTTCAGAAACTGGAAGTATTGATGGTAGTCCCAAAACTACAAATCAACAGTCCAAATGAGGTAAAAGTAGTTAAATATCAAAAATCCAGAAAAAAAACAAAAAAGCCCATATGACAATTTAGTCCATGGCTTGCTTGTAGATCCATTGACATCAGGAGGCCACGAAAACAAAATACAAGAAATCTGTATTAGAACCGATGTATACTGAACGATACATCCACCAGACAAAGAAAACCCAGTCAAACGACCAAAAAGCTTCCAACCGACTGTCCAAATGTTGGTAAAAATAAGAAATCTTTCACTCACAAGGAGGGAAACCACCAGACGCCAACAGCACCAGAGGGGAGGAAGAAACAGGAAGCGACATGGTGTATGTACGGCAACTGCTCAGCTGTAAAGCCAACACCTAAAGAACAAAAATAGCCAGCAGAAATGGTGGAATACAAAAAGTATTTTAATGTAAAGCACATAACTAGGTAGTGGGTAGTAAGCCCAACTACCTATCTCAGACCGGTTTCGGCTGCAATAGCCTTCTTCAGTGAATTTAACAAAAGCACATAATGTCCATTCAGATAAGTGTATTTATATATAATGACATAAAGGCAGTTCACTGGTAAATTAAAACTGGTCATTAAGACCAGGTGGGAATAAAGCCCCTAATTTAATGATCCATTTATGTTCCTTGAAATTAAGTAAATCATGCCAACCTGATTTATCCCTACATTTACCTACAATGCAGTCAATGACAGTAAAATAAAAAGAAGCAGAATTGTGTTTACAAACATGTTTTCCTGTGTAAAACAAACAGCATCAGCTACCTCCTGTACCGTGCCATTTCTTTCATTCACTTTTACGATTTCAGTGGCAGAAATAGATTATTTAGATGTAAAGGTTTTTGTCAATTCTCTGGGACATTTGACCACTACTTTACATGGAAAAAGTTGTAGAAAGAACACACTATTACAAAGTAACAGTATGCATGTGTGTCGTGTCTTCAAGAATGTTGCCAATGGGCAATGCATGCGTTTGTCAAGACTAAATAATGAAGATACGTTGTATGAGGCAGATATCGTTTTCAACCGAAATTAATTGATAGGGGTTATAAGAGGAAGGACGTAGCTGATGCTGTTTGATTTACACACGAAAACAGGAGGGGAAGGGGTAGACGCTTTTTACACATAGAGTAGATTCATCTAATGAGAATGGAAGCACCCCCATAAAGAAGGAGACACTACCTATGTCTCTTTGTTATACTAGTGATGTCAGTGACATTATAGGAATTATTAAGAACAATTGGTCTATTTTACATCTAGACCAAGATATTCACTCCATTGTAGGTGAATATCCTAGGTTTAGTTTCAAAAACAAAAAGTCTCTGAAGAGACAGTTGTGTTATAAAAATTTGACACAGGAGAAGGGAGAATCAGTGAGGAGACCTCGGATGCGTTGCTCGAGATGTAATTACTGCACGTTTATAGATCTGTATGCGGATTTTGTTCATCCATCTACTAATAGGAGGTTCTGCTTCAATGTCACTGCTGATTGTCGAAGCAGGAATCTGGTTTATTTAGCCAAGTGTAGAGCATGTGACTGTTTCTACATTGGCAAGACCAACAGGTCTTTGCTGGAAAGAATGAGAGAACATGTTAACCGTATAAATAAAGGTGATGTACACAATGCCCTTGCCAAGCATTATGTTGAATGTGGATGAGAGCATATATTTGGTTTTACGGTAATTGAGATGGTAACTCCTCATATTCGGGGTGGCGACTTCAGAAATTTTACTGAGAAAAGGGAGCTACCATGGATTATTATTATACAGGCAGACAGGTTTCCTGGCATTAATGAAAGGGCCTCTATTAAGCTGGCTTTGAAAGCCAGAGGCCTCTTTAAATGAATGAGAATGTTTTATTGATTAATTGAAACAGTGTTCTTATAGGTTAATTGTTTTATTATAGTAGATGAATGTTTTATATAATGTGCCTGATTTTACTGCTTTGTTGTCTGAAGAAGCACATTTAATGTGTGAAAGCACTTACCTGTCTTGCTACATTAAACCTGGATTTTTTATACAAACAGTTGTGTTTTGGTGCTGGTTTATATCTGTTTTTTGCATTTTACAAAATATGTCTTCCACACACGTCTGTACAATATGAAATACAGTTCTAATACAATTGTAACAAAAGCAATTGCATCATGCTGATATTCACAAATGACACACAACCACTTACAAAATTCCATATAGCTGGGCTGGCAGCATCTCCTTCTGTCAAACTTCTCTACAAATCATATTAATATTCAAATGACATATAATTATTTACAAAATTCCAGATAGCTGGGCTGGCAGTATCTCCTTTTATTACATTTCTTTCCCCCACCCCTGAAAACTCAAACTAGTTTTTCAAGTGACCCTTGAGAAATATTGCTTGAGAGGGTGAGCCTATCTGGGAATACATTACCCCTTCCATGTCTTGGGATTCCAGCTGCCTTGGCAT
Source organism: Protopterus annectens (assembly GCF_019279795.1). Lineage (NCBI taxonomy): Eukaryota > Metazoa > Chordata > Ceratodontiformes > Protopteridae > Protopterus > Protopterus annectens. The sequence goes on from NC_056747.1 coordinate 1,267,946,702, forward strand.
TGCTGACCCCAGTACAGTGCTGCACTGTCATATGATGTGCCTGCTCAACCCTAGGCTCCACCACAATAATTTGGGATTTGTCTGGCTGGCTCCCTGTAGACAATAGACCCCCCCTCAGACTCCTCCTGCCTCTTACTGCAAATACTCAGCACAAGGGAAACACTATCATGGTAAGGTTTCATCATGTTCACATGGTACAATTTATGCCCCTACCTCCTGTCTAGCAGTTCTAACATGTAGCTAACATCACTGACATTCCTTACCACCTAGAAGGGTCCCACCCAAGCTGCCTGCAGCTAGTTGTGTCTGACAGGAATGAAAACCATTACCAGCTGCCCTACAGCGTACTGTCTAGCTCGAGCATTCCTGTCATGCCAGACTTTTTTCTGCTGTTGGGCTTCTGCCAGGTTCTCCTGGACCAAGCTCATGAGTTCCCTGAGCCTTGTCCTGAGGTTTAGCACATATGCCACAGCAGAGTCCTTGTGGGATTCCCACTCACCTTCCCACTCATCTCATAGGTTCATAGGTTCATAGGTAGATACTAGGCTATCTGCCCTAGGGCATTTATAAGCCTAGCCAGAGTGTATTTGGCTTCTGCCTCCCTATTAGATTAGCCTACTGTGCCTCTGTAAAGTAGGTCACAGAAGGTACCCTTTTAAGATTAGTTTACTGTGCCTCTGTCTAGCAGGGACACAGAAGAGATCCCAGGGGTGAATTTGCGATTTCCCATCCGCGCGTCCAGATTTTGCTTGAAGAGGGTCAGCGAGGGGCTATGTCTAACATGAATTGGGATTCTATTCCAGAGTGAGGGGAGCCTCTGGGAAATTAATCTGTCCCTCCAGCATGTCCTATTTATTTTTGCGCTGAGGTTTAGGTCCCTGGAGCATGTAGCTCTAAGGGACTTGGAGTTTTTGAGGTGGAGCATGTCCATTAATTCTGGGTTTGACATGGCTTTATACGTCAGGCATAGATCGCCTCTGAGTAGGTGGTAAGCAACTGAGTAGAGCTGGAGTTTCTTTAGTTGAGCTGCATAGGACATCTGTTTGTAGCCCATGATCCTCTTGGTGAGGTACTTTTGGGGTGTCTCCAGTTGCTGCAGGTGTCGGGTAAGGTACATCCCAAAAGGGGCATTGTATTCAATTATGGGCCTGATGAGTGACGAGTTGAGGGGCACAATGACCTCTCTTGATCTAGATGCAAACCCTTTCATGATAAGGTGAGCTATATTGAAGGTCTTTCTAACCACTTTGGCAACGTGATTATCAAAGGAGAGATTACTATCTACGTTGGTCCCCAAATCTCTAATTACTTCTTCCGTACTTAATGGATACCACCTATGTGGTAATTTGTGGGCACCTTGTTTTTCCCAAAGGGGATGACTATGCACTTTTTAGCATTTAGCTTGAGGCCATGGCTCTGACACCAAGCATCCGTCTCTGTGAGACCCTTTTGGAGGATGCTTGTGTCAGCTGGAGTTTCGATTATGGCCCCCAGTTTGCAGTCATCTGCAAACTTTGTCAGCCATAATCCCCCCGTGTTAGCCTGAACCTCAGAGAAGTATATACCAAACAAGAGAGGTCCCAGAACTGAGCCCTGTGAGATGCCACTTTTAACTGGTTTGGATTCGGACATGGCACCTGCGATTCTGACCATGTGGGCTCTATCTCTAAGCCAGTTTGCAACCCATCTTGTGATATAGGGGTTGATATTTAAGCTGGTAAGCTTATTTATGATGCCCAAGTGGGGTATGGTGTCGAAGGCTTTTGCGAGGTCCAGGTAGGCTGTGTGGATTACCTTGCCCTCATCTATGGCTTTGGTAACTGTTTCAAAGAAATCAACTAGGTTTAAGAGACAAGATCTGCCCTTAACAAAGCCGAATTGGGTAGGGTCCAGTGTCTGGAGGCTTCCAATGTCTTTGTTTATGAGTTCCATGATAATACGCTCCATAGCTTTACAGACCAGACTAGTCAGGCTTATGGGGAGATAGTTTCCGGGGTCCGTTGTGGCACCACCTTTGTGGAGTGGGACCACTGTAGCTGTACACCATTCTTTAGGTACATATCCTGTAGTAAGGCTAAGTTTGAACAGTGACTTAATGTGAGGGTTCAGTTCTTCTTGGAGCTCATGTAAGACACAGCCTGGGACACCATCCAGTCCCATAGATGCTGTGTTTTTTGCTTTGGAGAGGGCAGCTTTCACCTGTGCATCTGTGATGTCAGGGAGGTTGCATTTCAGTTGGGATAGGCATTTGCTCCTTTGGGGGGGAAGGGGGGGAGAAGTTTGCGCTGAATCTGTCTACCAGGATGTTGGCTATGTCTGTAGGTTCGGTATATTTTGTACCATTATGCATCAATTCAGAGCATATCTGAGAGTTTCCGCCCATGTTCCTGACATAACTAAAAGAAGGCCTTGTGATTATCTTTAGTGTCTAGGGCAATTTTTCTTTCGAAACTGGCCTTTGATGATTTTATGAGGGATTGAAGTTTCTTGCTAATACTGATCAGAGATGCCCTCCCTTTTTGGGATTTTGTTCTGTCATGTAGTTGCTTCCTCCTTCTGTTGTATAGTTTATTTATGGCTGGGGTCCACCAGACCAGTCTCCTGTTTTTGGAGGAGTGAGTCTTGGTTTAATTTGGGATAGCAGGATCCATGCATTCTTGCAGGTGTTCATAGAATGCATTTGTAAAGGATTCTGCGGATTGGACTGTATTATCCTCTGGCCCAGGGGCTTTGAAGGATTCCATCTCAGTCTTGAGAAGTGAAAAGTTGACTTTTGAGAAATTCTTTACAGTGATTTCCTTGGCTGGCGGTGGGGATGGGATATGGATGTCCAGGGAAATTTGTTTAAGGTCTGATCTTACCAATGAGGGGTTTACCTCTGGTGTGGAACATAGAGTCCCCATGTTTTTGATGACCAGGTCCAATATGTTGTTCCCTCTTGTGGGAGTGGTGACCAGTTGTTCCATTGCGTTAAAGTTTATAAATTCAAGGAACCATTGGGCGAGGGTGTTTGGGCTTGAGTAGTTTTCCCAGTCAATGTTTGGGTAGTTGAAGTCACCCAATAACATAGTGTTTTGAGAGACCTTCATATTTTCCAGTGTTCTCAGGAATGCCAAGTGGGGTTCCTGTAATAGGGAGGGCATTCTGTAGCAGGCCACAAGCTGAAAGGCAGTTTTGCCCGCTGTTAGTTGCACATGGATGGTTTCTGATGCTTCGTGCAGTGCCACTAACCTGGAGGTGTAGGTATATTTGATGAATATAGATACTCCCCCTCCTTTTGTGCTTCGGTCTGGGTTTTGGGGCCGAAATGCATGGTATGAGTTATAACCTGGTAGTGCTGGGGTGCTCTCAGGAGCCTTGAACCAGGTTTCTGTTACTGCACAGACATCGATTTTCTCCATACTGAGGAGAGCCTCGAGTGCGTGCATCTTGAGGTTTAGACTTCTGGCATTGAGTAACATTACCCTTAGTTTTTTTATCCTTGGGTTGTCTATGGAGGTGGGTTTGTCCTTTGAGCCTTGCCTAAAAAAGGCACTATGGGGGTGGCAAGAGCCTTGGCCAGTATACGAAAGCCTAAGGGTGACAGGTGCAAGCCATCCCTAGCGAAGCAGCGTGGCTTGTCGAGCATGTCATCCCAGGGTGACAGACACTGGATCCCCTTTGAATGACACCAATACTTTAGCCAATTGTTGAAACTGATCATTTTGTCTTCATACTGTGGCATAATTTTTGGTGAGGGCAAGATGCTACTCAAGGTCAGGGTCATACCAGCCTGGGCTACATGGTCAGAGAGCTCCTCTATGTCTCTTTTCATGTAGTCCAGGGGAGGTACATCTCAGGTCATTCACACCAGCATGGACAATGACGGAGTCATACTTGTACTTGCTTTGGAGTGACCTGAGTGCTTGCATTATGTGGCGGATCCTGGCACCTGACTGGCAGCTTACAGTGACCTTCTCCTTGTTCAGTCTGGTGAGCGGGACGTCAGTGTGCCGGACAATAGAGTCCCCTATAACAAGTGTATTTGGTGTGTTGTTTGGCCTTAAGGGCTGTGACTGTGAGACACATTGATTTTGTGAGATATGTGATTCGTGGGTATTGTTGAGGGGTGGCTGTTGCTTGGATATCTGCTTAGGAGGTCTTTGCTGTTTAGGCAGATTTTTATTTAGAGCCTCCGAGTATGTTTTTGTGTGTTTATGTGTTGGGTATGCAGATGCAATAGGTCTGTGTGAGACTGGATTGTAGTGTGGGTGGTTACCTTTTCCTCCTGACTGACTGTGCCAGTCTTGGGTTGAGAGAGCGCTACCTCCAGTTTGGCTGTGTAACTGCATCTCTCACATGTATTAGAGTTTGTTGGAAGGAGGAGAGGGTTGTCTGTGTACATAAGGCAATTGTAACATTGCCTCAAAATTCCCAGATTCACCAGCTGGACTGGAGAGTAACCTTGAAACTGACCCTTGGACATCTCAGATAAGTATAGGGAACTGTTTTTTTTACTGATCAGATTAGGGAAGGGAACTGATTTTTCACTTGATCAGGAAGGACCAATCGGGAGCCTAGTACTTATGAGAAGTCAAGGAGGGTGTAGTGCTTTAGTTAGTTAGTGTTTCCTTATAAGAGCTGAGCAAGTGCAGGGCTTTAGAAAGATAATAGAGTGATTACTTTGAGAGTTTGAACAGTTCTAAGGAAAAAAGTGAAGAGCAGACTTTGTGGATCCTGGAATAGTTTAAACCTGTTTAGGCGGCACTGCCCGACGCTGCTCAGTGCGCAAAACAGCGCAAAAAGAGAGTTGTAGGGTTTTAAGAGAGAGAGATCAAGGAGTTTAGAACTGACCCAAAATGGCCAATAAAACTACAGCTTCTAGGTAGTAACCACTCCTCCAGGGACAGGCAGGCTGTTCAGTGTTAACCACTCACAATGGTGAACACAGAGACTTCCCTTTAGCCCAAGCAAGCACTGGCCTTCTAGAAACTTCCAAACAGTTCAGAACAGCAAACCTGTAACTGAACTTTCTTAACTTTCAGAAAGTGGGAAAAAAGCAAGATGTTTTTGTTTTTTTTTTCTTTTTGTTGTAGTTTAAAGGTAGCAGAGATACACAAGCAGCAAAATAATCACAACAGTCCAATAAATGACCCCACAGTTGAGTGCTAGGCCAAAATCAGGTAAAATGCAGTTTTTAGAGAAAAAAACGATTTTAAATTAAGTGCAACACAGGAAATGCAGTAAACAGGCTCTAGATGTGTTCCAAGTACTGTTACTGTTACAGATATAAACTTTAGCAAGCTGGAAAATGCCAAAAAGTAGGAGGCAAAGCATCTCAAATCAAATTTAGAGGTCTCCTCACCCTATCCCCTTACAGTAACTCAAAGGGTGGAAAATCTCTGGATTCATGGGGCACCTTCCTGTAATCAAACAATAGATGGGACAAATATCTGTTCCACTCCCTCTTAAAATGGTCCGCAAATAACCGTAGTATGGTCTTGAGTGTAGAGTTTAGCCTCTCAACCAGGCCAGTCTGGGGATGGTAGGGGCGGTCTTTAGGTGCTTCACCCCACAGTACTTCCACAGACGAGCCAGCAGGTCTGACATGAAATTGGCACCTCTGTCAGTTAGTATTTCTTTTGGGAAACCTACCCTGCTGAAAATCTCTAACAAAGCATTTGCCTCCTTTTCTGCCTCAGTGGAGGACAATGCCAGATTGCTAATGGGATACTTGTAGCATGACATCACTTCTTGTCATTTGACTATCCCAGGTGAAAAACTCCACTGCAGCTGGTAGCATTTAGAATCTCTCTGTGAAAATACATAAACAGAGACTTCTCTTAGATCTAAGGCCAGCGGTGGAAGTCGTAAAATAATCCACATTCCTCCACATCCAAAGACAACACAAAAAACTCTAGTTCTAGACATTGTGTCTCCCGTTGCACGGAAACTGAAAGGTAACATCTCTTTTATTATGTGGTTATAAAGTAATTTAAGTTTTCAGCTATTCCCCTGAAGTTAAATTCTTGTGTTTCAGTCCCCATTGTTAAAATACATATACATCTAAACAGTTACAATAGTGTATATACATTTCTGCTCAGTATTTTACAAAATATCTCTTCTGCACACATCTGTACAATATGACATACAGTTCTAATACAATTGTAACGCAAGCAATTGCATCATACTGATATTCACAAATGACACACAACCACTTACAAAATTTCAGACAGCTGGGCTGGCAGTATCTCCTTCTGTCACACTTCTCTATAAATTCTATGAATATTCAAATGAGATATAATTATTTACAAAATTCCAGATAGCTGGGCTGGCAGTATCTCCTTTTGTTACATATGGCATTAATTAACCAGCCAAGCAGTTATTCATTATGTTTTTGAATTTCTATTTTTTCTTTTCTTCACTGTACAGCTGCAGCAGAGATAGCAGAAAACTGTTCACATCAGGAGAGACTAACTCACCTCAGTGATGCATGTGTTAAGTATGCATCAGGTATGAAAGCAAGGCAGAGAAGTATTCTCAGTCCATCACTGTATATCATCTTGAGCAGACACACCTTAACTTTGCCATTCCTGCTCCAATAGTTCTTGGTGATTACATTAGGCAGTGAGTACAACAGCTTAATTGTGTGCTGATTCGATACATAGAAAAACACATTAGTTTTTTTTGGATAGTATTTATAAGATATTAACTGCAATATTGCATGACATTAACATTTACATTTTGGCAAATGCAATTATTAACTTTGAAAACAAATATCTGTTAGTCATATCTTACCATTGTGATTGATTTTATAACGCGCTAATGCCTTCCCATCATATCTGGATGTGGCCAAGGTGTACTTATTTATTTCTCATATTGGTTTATATAACAAAATAATAAACTAATATAACTTGCTATTGATCTAGTTCTCTCTTTTTTGTCCCCCTCGCCCAATATCTCTGATAACAAAATGACCATCAGCATAGGAAGGTAGACCACCCAATGTGATTCTGCCCCATTCCTCCACAGGTGGCTGTGACATTACCACCACAGGCAGCACATGCTCCCAGCATATCTGGGACTCAACCTGTTAGCTTTGTTTCCAAAATACTTGCCCTACCTGCTCCACCTGTGTCAAGTAGCTCTGCCCTGGCTGCTGGTACAGTGGTACTGTCTTGGAGTAGTAGTGGTGGAGGTGGCAATTTTGTCACCTGCCAGGAACTGACAGGGTTGGTGGAAGGCATAATGGAGAGGGGCTTCCATGACTGAATTGGCAGGGTTGAAAAGGTCCTGCCTTGTATAGCCAAAACAATGCCATGTCCACTGCTAACCCAGACAACTGACCCTGGAGACAATGATGACAGTTTTGAGGGTGAGAACTAGATTCTAACTGTTATTAAGCTGGATGTGGATGCACCTCCCATGTCCCCTACCTCTCCGTAATCATGGTTTCCCCAAACTTCTGTATCCATCACCATTTCTGCATGTCTGGGCCTGATAAGTATGCTGCCCTGCTTACCTAACCCCACCATTATTCCTCTCTCACAAAAAAATGGGTACTTTTCCACCCCCCCAAGAAAAAGACACTATGTCCCATACATAGCTCTTCACTTCAATTATCTGTCATCTTGACACAATTGATTTAGCCCATTTAGTTATACAGCATTATCCTGTTGTCACCCATCCCTACTTGTGTGGTGACTCTCCAAAGTCATGAAATTTTGTGGACAATTCCACATCTATGTTGTGAAGAAGAAGAATTGGATAGCTATGGTGCTCTCCCACCACCATCCTGCAAATTCCTTTTTTTCCCTGTATAAAAGCATATGCTTGTCCCCCAACACACACACATTTTCATTACTGTCCTATCAACCCCTTTTTCGCATGTTTAATCTGGTCAAAAAGTAAAATCACACACAATGCACATGGCCAGAAATGGCCCAACGATAAGCCTTCACTTCTTGTCCTCAGGATTTGCACACAGGTTGGCATTGTACAACAATGCTGAGTGACAGTGAATGGAGTTTAACTTCCCATGACAACACTTGAAGAGTTTAATTTCAAAATCACTGGCAATGTTCACTTTGCACAAATGTGCTTAAATCTGCTGTGCTATAGAAACACAGAGTAAAGGAAGAATAAAAGCACTACTTTAAAATAATTACGCTGACAGTTCTTATGGTGCCGGATGTAATGAACCAGAAGTTCCTATGGGGTCTGTAGACTGGTGTTTCTGCATAGTGTCATGGGTTTGATTACAGCTGTATGTCAAATTATTATTTTGACATTTTCTACTCTTAGTATATGTTTAACTCCAAATGTCTGTATCTGTCTCCAGTTACATTTCATTGACATACCATTTGAATAGTGCATCAAAAAATGTATATATATATATATATATATATATATATATATATATATATATATATATATATATATTGTACATTCCATGCCTCATCTGTAAATACATATTATGCATATTTGAAATTGCCAGATTCTGTCAAATTGTGCATATTTGAAATTGGCATATTCTGTAAAATTGATCTCATTCTATTTGTTTTATCGTAACTGTATTTTTCTTAACTTTTGGTGCATATTCCTTGTTTTACTTTTTTTGTTTTTGTTTTATTGTTACTATATTGTTTTACTATATTGTATAACTTAAAGTACATTTTTCTATGTTCTATTTTATTTTTGTATGAAATTTCTTGGAGCTTTTTCTATGTTCTGAGTTATCTTTTGTATGTAATTTCCTGGACCTTTTCTCCTCTGGTCTCCACTGAAAATGGGCTTCTAGCTCATTTGGGCCAACTTGCTTAACAAATGTCATATAAATAAAAAAATAAATAAAGCATTTGCAAAAACATTCCATCCCCAACAGGGAGACTTATTAAACCCCCCCCTATCCTGTTTATATCTTAATCTTGTTTCTAATCTTTACCCTTCTTGCTTCCTATAGCGAACACTTTATTGCACAGAACATAACATATTGTTAATGAGGAAACACCTAAGAGTATCACACCATAGAGATGGCACAAAATGTCCCATAAACAAAGCGCTTGGTATTTCTGTGTCTGTCGCTGTCTCTCTTCAGCCCTATTGCTTTAGTTAGTTGTCACTGTACCTTTAATTATATGCTTTAAACTCTGTAAAGTAAGAGTTCCTTTATGGCGTGCTGATATAAAGCTCAGATCTATAAACTGATTTCTGTACACCTTACAAAGGTTCTAATCCAGAAGTGCCAACCTTCTTGACTGTTTTTATTAGACTACTTCATGTGTAGCTGTTGCCTACATATTGTTTTGACCCACTGTTATCATGTTTCTGTTATAACCTACTTTCTCCCTGCCTCCATCTCCCCCTCTCTATGTCTCTTCCACCTTATGTGTCATCAGTCTGTCTCCCCAGCATTCACTCAATACCTAGCACCTCTAAATTAGGGGAGATGGAAGTACTCAGCTTATGGCAAAATCTTTGTGAGTTTTTGCCTGCGGCTGCATTATTCTAGTGCCTTTGCAATACTGTGCTTAGCCTCGTTGCACTATGCACAGTCGGGTTAATCTTTTCTTGAACATTCTCAGGAGTTGAAAGTGCATCATTTAGGATGTTCTAATTGCAAATATTGTTAGGAAGCACTCTGCATTGAAGAATTTATTATGCAGCAAGCTATAATGCACACCTCATGTAATATTAAAATTGTCATTACTGTGATGACGATCAGATGCCTACATTCTCCCTTGTCTCATTGTTTTGTGACTGACAATCGGTAAACTTAAGGTCTTGAAGCAACATTTCCTGTGTGATGTGTTGACATAATTCACATGTTTGTAAAATGCTTTTGGCATAGCTACAAGGGTTCAAATCCAGAAATACGTGAAAGTCATACTTAACATTTTATTTATATTACTATTTAAGTGTGATCTACATATCTTATTAACATACTGTTATCTTGATTATGCCTTAATCATTTTCCATCTCTCTCTCTCTCACCAGCTGTCTGTGCATCGTCCTCCTTCTGTGTCACCAGTCTTTCTCCTCTGTCTGTGCATCGTCCTCCTTCTGTGTCATCAGTCTTTCTCCTCTGCATTTTCATAATGCATCAAGCAGCACCTGCAACTTTGAGAAATAAAAGTACACAGCACTTGATAAAGACTTATGAGTTTTTGTCTTTGGATGCATTACTCTAGTGCCCTTTGTGCTACTGTGCTTATCTATGTGCAGTCAGGCTAATCTTGTCTTGAACAGGATGAAAAGTTGAATGTACACTATGTAGGATGTTTGAATTTCAAATATTGTCTGGAAGCATTCAGCCCTGGATATTTGGTATGCTTCTGGATGGAATGTATATCTTATATAATGTTGAAATTGTTATTACTGTGATGAGGCCTGATGCCTACATTCTCCCTGGGCCCCTATCAGTTTACTGAATTAACATATGACTGAAACTGAAAACAACGAGACAACAACACTGAAATGGCACAACAATGAATGTACACAAACCCAAAACCCAAGACCCCGACAAACCAGCAGCAGATATTGCACAAAATTTTTTTTGGAACCTTGTAGCTTTTGAATGGAAATTGCGGTACAGTGAGGATCAAGACATTATCCATTTTCCCCACTGTAGTGTGATGTTGTGTGATGTTGGAGTTGGTATATATAATTTGCAGGGGGTGTGGGGGGAGCACCTCCTCACACGGTGGGTACAGAGGGGTTTGCCCTCCTGCAAAAATGTAGAAAATGGTTGTTGTAAAGCTAACTAGAACAGCACATTCATCATTTCACTGGAATAGTTATCATCTGGAAAGTGCTCCGTGTTTGCCACATAAGTTGATGTAAACCACAGTGTAGTTTAAAGGGACAGATGTCTGTTTCTCCTGCAATGCATTGAATGTATCTGCTTAGATCTTGTAAGTGTCATTTTTGTGAACGTTTGCTGTTGTGCAGTTTCAATGTTGTCTCACTCTTTTCAGTTTCGGTCATATGTTAATTCGGTAAACCGACATAGACCCTTCTCCCTAGCCTCAGTGTTTGTGACTGTCCTTTCAAACCAGTAAAATTAAGGTTGTAAAGTAACATTTCCTGTGTCATGTGTTGATATAATTCACATGTCTGTAAAGTGCTTTTGGCATAACATCAAGGGTTTGAATCCAGAAATATGTGAAAGTCATATTTAATGTTTTATTTATATTATTGTTATTATATGTGTAAGCATTGTCTACATATCTTATTAACTGGGCATTATCCTGCTTAGGTCTCAGTCATGGCTATACTTTCTGAACCCTGCTTGCTCCCTATTGGAAGCACTTGATTGTACATAGCACAACAGATTACTTACCAGGAAAAACATAACAGCAACACACTCCAAGGATGTTAATAATGCCCCAGACAAATATAACAATCTTTATCTGTCCATATCTCTGTCTCTATGTCTCTATCTGTTCCCACTTCTGTATAATCACTTTTTACTGTTTCATATTTATTAGGCTAAAGGATGTAAAATTGCCATCAGTACAATGATAATACATACATTTTCCTTTGCTTCAATCTGTTGCCAGATTTAAATTTTGTAAAGTAGGATTTCCTATGTGGTGTTGTTAGATAATACTCAGGTCTCTAGATTTGTTTTGGAACATTGTCAAGCTTCAAATCCAGATGGCTGTCAAAGTTTTATTTAATGTTTTGTATGACTCCTTTGTGTGTAAGTGTTGGCTACATGTTTTATTAAAGGACCGTTATCCCCCTCCTGTATTAATCTGCTCATTTCCTAACAGGAACACTGTCTCATAATGATCTTACCTGAATAATTATGATGACAAACTGAAGAGTAACACAACACAGATATGCAAAGAACTAAACCATAAATTAGTCTCATGGTATATCTGTATGCATATTCTGGTCACAAAATATCCACCTCTTCCCACCCTTTCATGTCATCAAATAAACCTTCCTGATTCAAAACTGTTTCCATACGCCATGGTTCCACCAGCAATAATATGCTTTGTTCCTCATATGTTTTATAATACAGCTGTAGTATACATATAAAGACTGACGACCTGCAACTGTCATGACAAACACGCAAACAATAGCACCTGAAACATGACCATAAAACACATCTGTTCTGTGTTCCGTCAGATTCAGTCATAACTGTATGTGTGTACTGCTTATTTGTGCAAAGGCAAGTCAACACAGACCACCATAGAGTGAAGCTAATCCCCATTCTAAGTTCAGCACCTCAAGATATGATTACATGTGCGCTAATACTTTGCCTCAGAAGTGGTAATGAGCTTTCTAGTGATGCACTTCTGGGAGAAATTGTTAAAAAATAATTAAAGCAAAGAATTATGTGAGTAGGTTATACGATTTCTGTATATTTTACTGGAATTTTGAAACTACGGTATCTAGATTTCACTGTGATGTTGACTCAAATAGTTCAGTCTGCTACTGCATGTCTGCAGTCCAATGGTTACACTTGCAACTTTGTTATAGTGTTGTGCCACCTTTTCCCACATAACCCATCATTGTTATTTGGATGTGCACTGACAAATTGCCTCAGCAACAGATGTGTTGTGTCCACTTCCACCAAGAAGAAGACTTTAACTTTGGAGGTGGCTCTCTCTGCACTTTATCCCACTTTTACCACAAGCATCGTCTGTGCAACACACTGATGAGGTCATCCTATCCAAAGTGCACTCTCCCCCCATTTTTTATCACCTTTATTGAATTATCACTTAAGACATAGGCAAATATACATTTATATAAAAGAAAACAAACCATATTAACATATTCCAAGTTCCAAATATTATTTGTCACATGTATTCTGTTGTATACATCCGCAGTGGTGGTGCTGCGGTAGCGTTGTCGCCTCACAGTCAGATGCTGTCCGGTTCGATTCTCAGCTAGAGCGTCTTCTGCGTGGAGACATGCATGAATGGGTGTACCTTTGTTGAAGGTTGTGCGTCAGGGCTGGTAACTCGGCACGTAAAAATCAACTACCAATCATTAGCGGACAAGAGTTCTGCTTTGGCGACCCCTAACCGGGAAAAGCCGAAAGACACAACAACATGTATTCTGTTGTATGTTTATCATCAGTTCAACATCACATAAACTGATCAATTCCTGCCTTCCCTCTAACCTCACTCCTTCTCCAAAGCAATAGTCTGCATGCATCGATCCCAAAATTTCCAATTTTGCTATGCAATTTGTTTCTACTCTTTTCTAAAGACCCTACTTCCAATTGTTTATTTCTGTTAGAATATTCAGTACTTCAAATACAGTGGGTTTAGACTTTGATTTCCATTTTCTAGTAATTGTTTTTTTTTTGGCAGCCACCAGAATTAAACTTAACAAGGTGTTACTATGTCTATGCAATTCAGATCCTGTATCCCAGCTAAAAAATAGTAATATCCTTAGTTATACCCATTCGCTCATGCAATATTTCTGACAGAGTAGACTGTAGGGAATTTTTGAAGTCTGCCAACTTGTTACACTTCTAAAAAATAAGTTATCAGCTACTTCTTTCTTCCCCATCACACATCCAATATTTGCCATCTCCCTCAGGAAAAAAATCTTTGGAATTTGCTTGGGGTATAAAAATAACCATACAAAGACTTCCAAGCAAAAAATCTAAATCTTCTAGACTATGTTGTATGTTTGAGAGCCATAGATATGTCCTCCCATTGTTTCCCTGTGAATTGCTTATCCAATCTCGCTTCCTAATGTTTTCTAACCTCCTCTGATTTATGTCTATAGCTATCATGCAGTATTTTATAGGTCCTACTAATTATCCATTTTTAAACAGCAACTTCTGTTGTAGATTCATTTAAAAACTCTACCAGATCAGGTCTTTCACCTAGGATTCCCATAGCTCTTTCTACTTGCCTGTATTCAGATATCAATCCTTGATAAAGAAAGTAGCCTCGACCCTGCAGTCCAAATGCCTTCTTGACTTCTCCCCTTCTATTACATTTCCCTCTTTAATTATTTGCTACAGTACTTTGGTTCCTTTGTCAGTTTTGTTCCAGTAAATTCCAACCCTTTCTTGCCTAGTCTCTGTACCCTTAATTGCAGTCAACCCTACTGGCAGAATCTCCTTTCTCCATCCCTGTGTTGGCATAGTTCATAGAATACTTTCTTCTACTTTATGAATATAATATTATGTGTGACTGTTGTTATTCTGTTTAAGGATCTGCATCCAGAACCCGCTCACTCCTTATTTCTTCAGTTCCCCTCTGCTTCATCATCACCCCTTTCCACTTTGAATTATAGTTTTCTGCTTGTGTTAAGCATTTGAGCCTTGACCATGTAGCTTTAAAATATCCATTCAAATTAGGTAATCCTAATCCATCTTGTCCTATTGAAAGGATCAATTTATCCTACTTGACCTTCATCCCTGTCCCTCCCAGATAAAATCATTTAACTCTATATTGATGACTGTCTACAACTTCTTCTCTGGTTGATAAAAATATGCCTGATATCTATGTAAAACGGAAGAAACTAAAAACATCTCCACTGCTTGTATCTTGCTATTTCCATGAACAACAACTTCCAGTTTCTCAGTTTTTGTATTATCTTTTTTAGTTTCTTCCCACATATTATTAGCTGTCATAACAGAATCCTTTTTAATCCATCTCCTAAATACTTTATTGTATCATGTAACCATAGATATGGGTAATGCTGGGCCAATTCATGTGTGGGTACATAATTTACAGCTACAGTGTTTGTTTTATCTTTATTAACTTAATATCCTGAAAAGACTTGAAAATGTCTCATGATGTTCCACATCACTGAGATGTCTTGTTCTGATTTCATTAAATGCAGAATTGATTACCATACCAATTATATCCTTAAATTTCTGAATCCCTTATTTTCTTTGCCAATGGCTCTAAATATAAAGCAATTAACAAAGGGGAAAGAGGACACCTCTACCAGGTTTCTCTGTTCAGACACAACTTGTTAGAAAGGACACCTGCCACTTTAATTTTGCCTTTGATCCCTTATAAATCCTCCTAATTAACCTTGTTATTGTATCAGGGAATGCAAATGCTTCCACTGCTCTATTCATAAAATCCCAGCTTACTCTGTCAAATGCTTTCTCTGCATCAAGACTCACCAACAACAGCAGTATTTTTTACAGTCCGTTTCCATTTGGATCATCATTGTTCTATTAACATTATCAAATGTTTGCCTCCCCTCAACAAAACCATGTTCATCCATATCTATAAATTTTGGCAACACTGTTGCCATTATTTTAGCTATTATAGACAAAAACATTTTATAATCATGGTTTGAAATGGAAATGGGCCTATATAAAGATGGGTCTGATGGATCTTTACCATCTTTAGGCATTACAACCACCACAGCTTTTTTCCAAGATGGTGGTGTTTCTCCTCTTTTTAAAATACTGTTAGAGAAAACCTTGTAGCTCTTTATTACTTTCTTCCCTTCTAGCGTCTGAATGTACACAGGAATCGCACCTTGTCCCCTTAAGAGTCAGTTGTCTCCTGTGGTGCTTGTGATTCATACTGCGTTTGGTTGATGCTGTAGTTAGTTAGGCAGGTGGCTTGAATCTAACAGATATACTTGTGTATATCACTTCAATGTCAGGTGCATATAGCTTCCTGAATAGATGTGCTGTATCAACTTCCACTCAGGGGAAGATTTTGACCTGGGAGAGGACTCCCCATCCCCTTATTTCACTTTTACCCCAAATATCTTCTCTGCACCACAGTGATGATGTCATCCTTTCATAAGTGAACTTTCTCACCTTACAAGTCGGACTTCTCCTGAGGCACTTGCAACTAATAGCATTTTTTATAGATTGTGTAACTAGACAGGAAGGGGTTTCATATCTCACAGTGGTGAACTTGTGTGTCAGGTGAGTATACCTTCCTGAACCGATGTGTCATATAAACTTCCACTCAGAGGAAAGAATTTAACTGGGGAGATGACTCCCCCATCCACTTATCCCACAAATGTCTTCTGTACAATACACTGATGTCATCCTTTCATTAGAGCACTTTGTCACTATAAGAGGCAGACTTATCTTGTGGTGCTTGTGGTTAATACTATGTTCTATCAGTTGTGTGACTAGATAGGTAGATGGAATCCAGCATTAGCTAAACAGTGTGATTGTGCAATACTGTTATGTACAACTGGCTTCTTGTCAGCACCCTTATGTAAAGTTCTACTTAGGAGATGTATTTTCAATGACAGAGAGCTACCCTATAAATTTTGTTACCCCAGGCAATACTCAGTTTTGGAAACACAATGATTTCATCATGATTTTAAAAATGAACTACATTACAAGTATAGTAGGACATATCCTGTGTTGCTGGCTGTTTATACTGTGCTCTCTGTATTGTGTAACTAAATAGGTAGGTTTGAATCCAGCAATGGCTGACTACTGTGACTGTATGTTCGTCAGTCATTATGTGTAGAGAATTCTTTTAATTCATATAGTATGTGTAGTTGTGTATTGTTACTGTGCTCCTTGACTACTTTTTTGACAGAACATCACAGTATTAAACTGTGGTTATGTCATCCATTTATATGTTCTCTGTCACAATTGCCAAACAGCTTTTCTTGTGGTGTATGTAATTCAGGCAGTATTCTGTACCTTCAACAGTCAGAATGTGCATCGAGTGGTGAACAAAAGCAACTGGTAAAACAAACACCACACCTGTAGCCAAAATCCCACAGCAGTCACAAAACAAATCAGTATTCCAGTATTCCAATGAAGATAAAAAGTTTAATGACAAGCAAAAATCCAAGCAGTAAATAATCCAGTAGATCAAGCAAAAATCCCAGCAGTAAATAATCCAGTAGGTAAGCGCTTTCGTCTTTCTCAATGCAGACTGTATCACAACCAAAAGTGCTTAACTTCACATCCTTTATATAATTACACCAATTAATAAAATAGCCCTTTCTTAAAAAGACAGAACATTGAAAACAACTAGTTGCATGAAAAATGTAAAAAATACTTTCATTAAAGTGTCGAAGCCCTTTCAACCAAAATAGGTTTAACAGATACATATTCATTCATGCCAGGGGGCTGGCAGGCATTTAAATGGAGTTACCACTTCAACTCAGCCTTCTCAATCTGGTTTGACAAGTTACTCCCCCCCCCTGGCATTTTTAACTATAGGTTCATAGGTTCATAGGTTGGTACTAGGCTATCAGCCCTAGGGCCTATACAAGCTTAGCCATAACAATTCCCTGGCTATTTCTTCCTACACTATTTACTTCCCTGGAACCCTGTCTAGCAGGGCAACTGACATGATCCCCGGGGTGAATTTCCTTTCTCCCATCCAATCATCAAGGTTCCTTTTGAAGAGGGCCAGAGAGGCACTCTGCTTCACATGTATGGGCAATCTATTCCAGAGTCTGGGGAGTCTCTGGGTCAGGAACCTATCCCTCCAGCATGTTTTGTTTATTATGATGACAAGGTTTAGATCCCTGGAGCGTGTGGCTCTGAGTGATTGGGATTTCTTTAAGTGTAGCATGTCCAACAGCTCTGGGTTTGACATGGCCTTGTATGTTAAGCAGAGATCACCTCTGAGTAGACGATATGCGACAGAGTATAGCTGGAGATTTTTAAGGCAGTCAGCATAGGGCATCTGCTTTAAGCCTGTGATTCTTTTAGTGAGGTATTTCTGCGGCCTTTTCAGTTGTTGCAGATGTCTTAAGAGGTACATACCAAACGTATGTCTGTTTTCTGGCTTCAAATTTGGCATTTTAGACTGTATGAAGAGAGACATCATGAAGTTCTCGGAATATGTGTCCCAGGCCGGTATGTCCCTAGCATTGAGCAGCATTCTACCATCTTCAAGGATGAGGCCACAATATGAACAAAAGATGAATGACTTTAATAATTGGCTTAGTTTCTGGTGTCATTCTAAGGGGGAGCAATATTTGTCAGCATGGAAGAAGATGGTCAACAGACCACACTGCTTTGCCAAGGATGGTCTACACCTCTCTCCTCTAGGCTTTCAAATATTAGCTAAAACATTGTCTTCCCCCATAGTGACTTTTTAGGCAATGCCAGACTGAAAGTACTTCTGACATAGCAAATCACAACCAAGAAAATCTAAAGGTATTACTGATCAATGGTAGGAATCTAAACAAAAAACTCCACTCCCTAGCAACTGTCTTCACCATAGAGAATGGTGACATCTGTGTTGTCACTGAGACATGGTTTAAAGCCATGGAGAGTACACAGACAGTGCAAGGTTATAATGACTTTCACACACTTAGACCAACTACTACACAGACAGGGAATAAAGGTGGAGGTATCTCAATTTTACTTATTTATTTATTTTTTTATTTTACATTTGTTAACTGGGTTAGTCCAGCTTAGCATTTAGCACATTTTCAGTGGAGACCTGAGGAGAAAAGCTCCGCAGTCAGTATTTACATCTTACTTACAATCAGTAAGACATTATCATTTGCAGCTAAACAAATAGTTAGAGAGATAACATTTACAATACATCATACAGAAAGCAATTGGGTATACTGTCAGAAATCATACTGCAAAAACTTAGGTACAATGTCATGAAAAGGATACAGTGTTCATAATTCCTAAGTGGTTATATACAGTATAGGTACAGAAGGACTAGTAAGGGGGATGAAGTGGTTAAGCACAGAGACAGGGGTAGGTGTTTATTAAGCTAGACAGTGGAAGAGAATGGAGGGAGGAGGAACAGAAGCTACGGCTGGGTAGTTTCAGGGAGGATGACTACAGTGGCAGGACCATTTATTTGTTAGGTGTCTATGAGTGGCTAGTTTGAAATGCTTGGTTTGATCAAGGGACGTAATTTCTAGGGGTAGTTGGTTCCTGGTTCCAGCAGGGTTATAGTTATAGAGTAAACACCCTGTGTTGGTTTTGTGTTTATAGATCTGTAGGAAGTCCTGGTCTGAGCTACATAGTGTCCTGTTTGGGGAATATTTAGATATAATAGATAGAAGGCTGGGGCAGAAAGATGGTAGATAGAGGATGGAGTGGATAATTTGTAGTTGATGTAGCAGCAGCAAATGAGGGAATTTGAGCCAGTCCAGTTGTTTAAGAGATAAGCCTTGTAGGTTTGGTTTGCAGCAAATCTAGCAACCTTATTATAGGTAGTTTCAAGTTTAGTTATGAGTTTGGTATTAAGATTTGTGTATAATTGAGAGCTATAAAGGAGGGTGGGAAGAAGAAATGCATGGGAGAGAGTTATTCTGGCTGTATTGGTTAAATGTCTTTTGTTACAGTAAAGGAGTCCACGTTTTTGGTGAGTCTTTTTGATAGAGGTAGTGATGTGGAGATCAAATTTAAGCTAATCATCTATTATGACTCCTAGCAGTTCAGTGCTAGGCTCAGCAGTAATGATAGTGCTATTGCTTGATAGGATGGAAAATGTAGTTTTGAGATTGATGAGGGTTTTTGGGAGGAAGAGTAGGAGCTTAGTTTTCTTAGAGTTGAGAATTAATTTGTTATCACAAAGCCATGTTTCTATGGTGTTGAATGATGCTTGGGTAGTAGAGGCCAGATGGATTGTCAGCAATGGTGATGACCATTGAATTATCTGCATATTGTACAAGGGTAGAGTTGGGACAAGAAGTGTAAAGTAGGTTGGTGAAAACATTGAAGAGCAGTTGCCCAAGTATGGATCCTTGGGGGACACCCATTGGGACGCTTGGTGGGGGCTAGAGCAGAGTGCTATTTAACAGCTTGCTGGTGGTTAGAGAGATAGCCAGAAAACCAGGATATGATGGGAGGGGAGAATCTTAAATGAGAGAGTTTGTCTAGGAGGAGGGGATGGGAGACAGTGTCAAAGGCTTTGGACAGGTCGAGGAACAGGCATGAAATTAGTTTATTGTTGTCACGGGCCAGTGATACAGTATTGATGAAGGATATTAGTGCAATTGTCGTACTGTGTTTAGGATGATATCCATGTTGTGTGTGTGTGTGTTAGAAGGTTCATTTGGAGAAGATACTGCATTATCTGCTTGTGAATGCATTTCTCAAGAATCTTGGAGAGGGGAGACAGTATAGCAATTGGTCTGAAGTTTGATATATCAGAAAAATTATCTCCTTTATGTATAGGTAATGTATAGAATGTTTCCATATTGCTGGAACATATGATTCAGAGATAGATCGGTTGATCAGGATGGATACTGGATCGACTAGGGGTTCAGCAGCAATCTGCAGGAAGTAAGAAGGTAGATTATCAGCTGAGGGGGGCAGGGTTTGAGTTTAGGAGTAGAGATTTAATATAGTTAGTTGAAACTGATGTAAGGGAAAAAGAGAAGGATAAGGAGGCGAAGTTGAGAATGTGCGGTTATTAGTATTTTTTCTAGTGGGAAGATCATTAGTTGTGGTAGTTATTGAGTTAATAAAATGATTGTTAAATGCAGTGGCAGTTTCTCAAGAAGTTTTATTCTGGCATGGGTTAGGAGGGGAAGGGTTTCCTGGATGCAGTAGATGATTGATTGTGTTACAGAAATTTTGGGGTCAGATTTTAGGGTAGTGGGAGAGTTTGCATAGAAGTTGATCTTGTCTTTGTTGATAATTTTTTTTATTTGATTCCTAAGTTCTTTATAGGTCTGTAGGAGAGAAGGGGGTCTTAGTTTTAGTCCATAACTTCCATATCCTGTCACGTTTTTTCGTCAGGGCTCTAGTAGATTTGGTCAGCCAAGGAGCAATATTAACTTTGATTCTGATTGTACGGAGGGGAGCAAGGGAGTTGAGAATGTTTACAAAGGTGGAGTTGAAAGAATGGACAACCTCATCTAAGGGGAGTGTAGTGAGATGGGACCAGTTAATTCTAGAGAGTTGGTCAGTGAAAGAGTCTGGGCTAATAGATGTGATTTTGTGGGGAGTGATAAACCTGAAACGTCTGGTGAAATGGGGAGTGTGTCTAGTTACTGAGATAGGGCAGTGGTCACTAACAGAATTTGGTAGAGTGTGAGGGTTGTGGTAATTATGGGGGTGAGACACC
The DNA here is from genome assembly GCF_019279795.1 of Protopterus annectens. Classification (NCBI taxonomy): domain Eukaryota; kingdom Metazoa; phylum Chordata; order Ceratodontiformes; family Protopteridae; genus Protopterus; species Protopterus annectens. The sequence goes on from NC_056747.1 coordinate 1,267,967,662, forward strand.
AAAATCCAGTCCAGAAGAGACTGTGGCAGATGTGACTTGCTAATATAGGTAGGGGAAGTGATTAGCTGCTCAAATCCATGTAAGCTGATACAAGAGGTAGTATGGGGAGTTTGAATTGTAAGCCAATCTATGTTTACTAATTTACATAAAAAATAAATATACCTCAAGGCTGTTCAAACAGGACAATGCACTTAAGCTACTCCATGTTCAAATCACCATAGGCAAAATCTAATACCCACTTCCTTGTTAGCTATAGATCCCCCTCAATCACCCAGGAAACCTATACAATGTATTTAAACTTACTGAAAACACTCACCATCCAACCCAATACCATATTCATGGGTGACTTTAATTACACGACTATTAACTAGGAATCCTATACGACATCTAACATACAGGCACAGAGATTCCTGGATTTTGTAAATACAAACTCCGTGGACCAGATAGTCAATACACCAGCCAGTGCTGCAACCATACCAGATCTGGTCTTCACTAACATGGGAGAATGCTGCACACCCCCTAGTGTAATGTCTTCTTTGGTAAGGCCAGTTCACAAAATGGCCTCCTGTGAAGTAAAGATAAAGCTTTTCTCCCCGGGCCTCTGCTGAAAATAGGCTCTGTCCTAGTCAGACTTTCCCAGTCAACAAATGTTAAATAAATAAAATAAATAAATAAAACCTGGACCCACAACTAACACTGGAATATTCCGGAAATTCTCTAAGGCTAACTTCCTGCTATTAAGTGTTAACCTAGCAAAATTTCAAGCCCTCATAAAACCTGAGAACACTGCTGCCTATGCAGACCTCTTCACAGAAACCCTATACAAGCATGTTAATAGCCTCACGGAGGCAGCTGTACCCACCAGGAAGAAGCAGAGCACTAACTCAAAAAACAAGCCACTCTGGTGGAATCAGAAAATCAATAGGCTGTATAACAGAAGTAAGGAAATCATGGCAAAAACTTTGAGGTGCAGCACCCTGCAGGATAAAAGCACTCTCATTAAACTAAACAGACAACCCAGAGGAGAAATAAAGTTTATCAAAGCCAAATTTGAAGTAAATTTGGCTTCCCAGGCCAAGGACAACCACAAGGCATTCTTCAGCTATGTTTGCAACCTCAAAGGCAATACACAATTGTGTGCAGAGATCAGTCTAAATGGAGCCACCTATAATGAGGCAGAAGATATAGCAAACTTCCTGACTGATAAATTCATCTCCAACTTTATCCCTCTCTGCCCTTCATCTTCCCTCAGGAAATACCATATAATACCACTCCCTCTGCTATCACTAGGAACAGGTCCTTAATGCTCTCGCTAAGGCCAAGAACACTGCATCAATGGTCCCAGACAGTATCCCAGGATACCTTCTAAATAGCATGAAACATGACCTATAAGGCCCTCTGGAATTACTGTTTAACCGCAGTCTCCAAACAGGCTTTGTGCCTCATGATTGGAGCACAACAACAGTGATCCTTCTGCACAAAGGTGGGCCATATAGAGACCTTGGAAACTACAGATGGACCTTCTGCATATCTTCAAAACAAACCACACCAGAATTACCCATTTTAAATAGTTGAACCTTGCCTGTGATATAAATAGAACATGCTGGAGAGACATGTATGTATCCCAGAGACTACCCCATCTCTGGAACAGGCTCCCCATTCATGTGAAGCTGAGTTCCTCCCTAACCCATTTCAAGTGTAACTTGGACAATTGGATGAAGATCAGGAAGTTCATCCCTGGCTTGGTACCTATGTCCCTAATGGACACAGAAAACCTGTGAATAGTTAATCTCCCAGGCCTCTGCTTGCAAATATTTCACCTCCCAAGCCCCTGCTTACACTTATTAAGGGTAGTAGAACTTGTCAGAGATTTGGAATGCATGGCTAGGCTTAAAAAGGCCCCTGTGGTTGTTAGCATAGTAAACACCTATAAACCTATGAACCTATAAATGATTTCAGAAAGACTTTTAACTGACTTATAACAGGAACATCAAAATTCAAAAGACAACACAAAACTATACTATTAGATGGACTCCAAGCATGATGAATCTGGGAGTCAACAAATCAGACTTAGAAAACATTACACCTTTGGCAGAGTACAGCATCCAGATGGAGTGGCCCAAATGGCTCCTAAAAAAATAATGACTTTGGCAGAATGTGTAAGAAAATTTATCATCAAGAATACAATAAGTGATAAAAAGTTGGACAGCAGACACTCTAAGCCTCAGTACTTATGGTTATAATGACATTTTTTTTTCTTTATTGGGTTGGTGCCACCATGCTTATTGTTTGTTTTTTTTTTAGGATAGATAAGTTGGTGTTTATGTAGAATACAGGAAATCTGATCAGCATGTCAATGAAATTCCCCCTACGTATTTACCAGTGGCAAGCTTTTGCAGGTGCATGGAGTACACATACAAAGCAAACAAACACACTGCTGTAAACAACCTATCCCATCTAAAACAGCCCCCAAACCCAAACAGTGGCTACCACAAGTGGACACTGACCATATTAATGCTGTAATAGTTAGATGATGTGACATTTATTTATATGTATGCATTCATCACCAGTCATTATTCGATAATGTTTTTTTTATTTACCTTTCCAGACTGCATACATATGTCAAACAGATGCATATTGGTGTGTTGAAAATAAGTGTTGTTCTCAGATCAATTACTTCATGTTTCACTTCTAATCATTTACTTGGATAACAAGTTGGACATCAAACTTTATTTTTAATTTTATTACTAGTGCTGGATAATTTGTTTATACAATATTATTTAAAGACATATGTATTCAGGACTAGAAGAATCATGATATTACAAAAATGAATGGCATAGTGTTACCAAATCCACACAATATTTCTGATTCACATACCTGAAAAGAGAATTATCCCAACGCAAATGCATGGAGAGATCTATATCTTAAATGTGCCAAGTACGTATCTCTTGACTTCTTTGCTCAAAAAAATCTCTGCAAAGTCAAAACTACTGCAGGGACAAAGGTCAAAATCAGGCACAAATTATAAATATTACTCTAATTTACTTAAAAAGTTAGTAAAACAACAGATTTTGCATCAATCTGTATTTTCTGAACAATATGAAACATGAAACTGTAATGTGTTGCATTATTTATTGGTTATAATTTTCAGTGATTTAGTCGAAAATGAAAAGGTTTACAGGGGACATGGTAAAATATGGGGAAAAATATGAGTCATTCTGCAAAATTAGGGGCAGTTGAGAAGAATGATACTCCACTAGTGGTATGATGAAATAAACACACACACACACACGTGCATATATTTATACACACACAAACACATGCTTGCTATTATAACACACACGTGTAAGTATTTGGTCAGACAGACACACACATACAGACACAAACATACACGAGCACACATACCATACCTCTCAACCTGGAAACTTGAAAAATCTGGACAAGGCCCATGAAAAATAGGTACAAATCTGTGCGCTGATTAACATAACATTTGCATACATAATTGCGTAACCCCACCCAATCCAATGGACTTGTGAGATACCAACTTTCAAACGCAAGTTGAAGAACAGACAACCAAAATATGGTACCAGAGTCCCCCTGCAGCCATTCCAGTGTCCCATTACCTGGCTATTTCACCCCATTTACTATAAACACTGTGTGCATGATTACTTCTACAATGATTATTTGGATTTCATTTTTACATTTTATAGCAGAATGCATAAATACTAATAGACATCTGCTAAACAAATCAATACTGTCTCACAATAAAAATAGACTTGGCATTAAAATGTCTTTGCCCATGAAACTCACATTCATTGAAACAGCACTGAAACCTTTAACCCATACTAAATCCAAAGAAAATGCATCCAGCCAGTGGTGGATAAAGATTACCTTTGGGCTGTTTTCATATCATTGGCCCCTTGCACACAAAACAAGAAACATACATGTGTTCTTTGATACACCTTCCTGACTTTATTAAATTATATTCCTTGTATAATGCAGCACACTTGTTAGACAGAGCGCATTTTATTTATTGTTTGAACATTTTTCCAGTAGGCAATGAAAAAAAATGCACAAACCAATAATGACAAAACTGCCCAATTCAAAACATTTCCATCATAAAAGTCTACTTCCACACCCACACAATATATAAATAAAAATAGAATGATAGTATTGTAAGCCACAGGCATCTTGCACAGCTTCTTGCACTTATTTTAAATTTCAGTTTTTTTTTGGGGGGGAGAAAAAAGGCCAAAAGACAGGAACACATTTTAAACATTGCTTGTATAATTTTGGAAAGTTGCTAGAATAAAGTGTTGTGTTACCACCATGCATTTCACTGCCAAGTCTTGAACCCAGGACCCTGTGAACTACAGTCAGAGCAGGATACCACTATGCCATTGCCAAATTAGCAGTTTCCTGAAAGATAGGAAGACTGAAACTTAAATGGCTATCATTTAGTGAATTCAGTTCTCACTTCTCATAGCTGTCAACTCCTTAGCACAAAAACCCTGGACAAAGCCAATAATGGGGGAATACAGCCTCAAAATAGGGACAAATTCCAAATACTGATCTTATAAACTTAGAAAATTGCTAGAATAAAAGGTTTTGTGTTACCATTTATTTTCTGAAGAATATGAAGTCTGAAATTAAAATGCCTGCCATTGCCACAAAAATCCTGAAAACCACAGATTTTATGAGGAACAGAGCAAACATATAAGGCATGCATTCACAAGTGGTGGCTAGGGATTTTAGGCTCTTTTTACCCTGTACCCAAGGTACAGGGTTTGAGCTTGAGTACCTCTAGCCATCAGGTGTATTAAAAGTGGGGCATTTTCACACACACACACACCCCTTCTGTTCATATGAAACATAATAGTCTGTTCACTGCGCTGCAGTAAGTGCAGCAGCCAGACTGTTAAACGATAGTGCAGAATACAACATAACATCACACCATGGAAACACATTATTATCTTGTTTATGCTATTTTATGCAGACTAGTAATTAAAATGAAGCCTTGATGACTGTCAGCAGGGAACTGCAGTCATAAGGCAGTGGACTGCCACTGATTGCATGGTGATACTGCACACATAAAATAACTTTGTACCCAATGGGGAAATGATTAGGCAGAATACAGGGAAGTTTACTTAAATCACTGACTGCACAGTGCACATTATGAGCACTAAGGAAGTCTGGGTTTTTGTTTTTATGGCCACTTGTTTTAATGAAAATGTGGCATCGGTCATTATGGAGACTGAATAGGGTACATGCAAATATGGATTCTAATGGTAGAAAAAGATAACTATTTCCACCTATTGCTCTCATTTTCCAGTCATCTGGATAATCTTTGGGTCCATAGGTTCATAGGTTCATAGGTTCATAGGTTGGTACTAGGCTATCAGCCCTAGGGCCTATACAAGCCTAGCCATAACAATTCCCTGGCTATTTCTTCCCACATTATTTACTTTCCTGGACCCCTGTCTAGCAGGGCGACTGACGTGATCCCTGGGGTGAATTTCCTTTCTCCCATCCAAACGTCAAGGTTCCTCTTGAAGAGGTCCAAAGAGGCACTCTGCTTGACATGTATGGGCAATCTATTCCAGAGTCTGGGGAGTCTCTGGGTCAGGAACCTATCCCTCCAGCATGTTTTGTTTATTGTGATGACAAGGTTTAGATCCCTGGAGCATGTAGCTCTGAGGGATTGGGATTTCTTTAAGTGTAGCATGTCCAACAGCTCTGGGTTTGACATGGCCTTGTATGTTAAGCAGAGATCGCCTCTGAGTAGACGATATGCGACAGAGTATAGCTGGAGTTTTTAAGGCGGTCAGCGTAGGGCATCTGCTTTAGGCCTGTGATTCTTTTAGTGAGGTATTTCTGAGGCCTTTCCAGTTGTTGCAGATGTCTTGAGAGGTACATACCAAATGGGGCGTTGTATTCTATAATGGGTCTAATGAGGGATGAGTACAGTGGGACAATGACCTCCTTTTTCTGGATGAAAAGCCCTTTGTGATGAGGTGTGCCACATAGAAGGATTTCCTGACTGTTGTGGTGATGTGGTTATCGAAGGTGAGACCACTGTCCACCTGTGTCCCTAAGTCTCTTATCACACTTTCTGTGTTTAGTGTACTGCCACCTATATGGTAATTCATGGATAAATGTTTTTTCCCAAAGGGGATAACAATACATTTCTTGGCATTAAACTTGAGCCCATGGCTCTGGCACCAAGCATCTGTTTCTGTAAGGCCCTTTTGTAGAGTATCCACATCATTTGGGGATTCAATAATGGCTCCCAGTTTGCAGTCATCTGCAAACTTTGTTAGCCAGAGTCCCTTAGTGTTGACCTGTACTTCAGAGAAGTAGATGCCAAACAAGAGTGGCCCCAGGACTGAACCCTGAGGTACTCCACTTGTCACTTGTCTGGAGCTGGATTTGGAGTCGGCTACTTTTACAGTGTGGGTTCTATCAGTAACCCATTTAGCAACCCATTGGGTGACATAGGGATTAATACCCAACTTAGTAAGTTTATCTATGATTCCAGAGTGGGGGATGGTGTCAAAGGCCTTGGCAAGGTCTAGATAGGCTGTGTGGACCACCTTACCCTTGTCCATGGCTCTGGAGACTGATTCAAAGAAGTCAATCAGGTTCAGGAGACAAGATCGGCCCTTCACAAACCCAAACTGGGTGGGGTCCAGTGTTTGAAGGTTGCCAATGTCTTTGTTTATAAGTTCCATGATAATACACTCCATGGCCTTGCAGATAAGGCTTGTCAGACTGATGGGACGGTAGTTACTGGGATCCAAGGTGGATCCCCCCTTGTGGATTGGGATAACTGTAGCTCTGCGCCACTCAGTGGGCACAAAACCTGAGGTGAGGCTATGATTAAACATGACACTTAGGTGAGGTGCCAGTTCATATTGTAGTTCATGTAGTACACAGCCCGGGATGTCATCTGGTCCCATGGATGCTGTATTCTTGGCTTTAGAGAGTGCGTTTTGCACCTGTGTGGCCGTTATTACTGGAATTTGGCAATCTTCCGGTATTGAGATGGGCCATTTAGGGGGTGAGAGGGGGGTGAAGTTTGCACTGAATCGATCTGCCAGGATATTGGCAATATCCTTTGGATCAGTATATTTATTGCCATTCTGTTTTAGCTCAGAGCAGATCTGAGCATTGCCATTTAGATTCTTGACATAGTTATAGAATGCTTTGTGGTTGTCTTTGGAATCTTTGGCAATTTTATTTTCATAGCTAGCTTTGGAGGATTTTATGAGGCATCTCAGTTTCTTACTGAGGCTAGTAAGGGAGTTTTTTGCATCCTGGGATTTTCCTCTTTTCTGCAAAAGTTTCTTCCTTTTGTTGTAAAGTTTGTTTATGGCAGGGGACCACCAGATTGGCTTCCTTTTTGGATGAGAGCATTTTGGTTCTATTTGGGATGGCACGATTCATGCATGAGTGGATGTGCTCGTACAGTGCCTTAGTGTAGGATTCAGCAGTTGAACTTTCAGTTCACGTCTGCATGGGTGTCATGAAGTTTGTCACTTCTGACTTGAGTAGCATGAAGTTGGCTTTGGAGAAGTTTTTCATGGTGGTTTCTTTACTGGGGGGTGGGGTGGGATGTGGATGTTAAGGGTGATTAGCTTATGGTCAGACCTGACTAACGAGGGGGTGACCATAGGTATGGAGCATTGATTTGCCATGTTGGTAATGACCAGGTCTAGGATATTGGAGCCCTGGTGGGACTATGGATTAGTTGATCCAGGGCGTTGGAATTTATGAATTCCAAGAACCGTTGCGCAAAGGTGTTGGGACATGAGTAGTTTTCCCAGTTAATGGCAGGGTAGTTAAAATCACCCAGTATTAGGGTGTTTGGTTCTATCTTAATATTTTCCAGTATGTTTAAAAAGGTGTAGTGAGAATCTTGGGGTATGGTGGGGGATCTGTAGCAAGCTACAATTTGGATTGCAGTCTTACCTAGTGTTAGTTGCACTTGGAGAATTTCAGACACATTGTGTTGGCCAACTAGCCTGGTGGTGTGAATATCCTTGGTGAATATTGACACTCCTCCACCTTTAGTGTTTCGGTCCTGGTTTGGTGGCCGAAAAGTGTGGTAAGAGTTGTAGCCTGGTATTGCAGTGTCCAATGTCCAACTATATTTCTTTTTTTTTCCAATTCATTTCTTCTTTGATACAGGGCTGTGAGGATCACAGAATCTACCAGCATGCACTGAACAAAAGGCAAAGAATCAATCCTAGATGAGAAGCCAGTAAATCACAGGATGTCTTCACATTCCAATATACTCCCCATGCATAGCCCTACATGCAGCCTAGACCATTACCAGTTCCCTTAGTGGTGTATGAGAAAAAGCAGAGATTCCAGAAAAAAAAAAACATATTGACAGAAGGAAGACCCAAGACAGATATGCGGATTCCACTTGCAAGGAGACAACCCAGCTGAATTTGACTGAAGAATTACATTTTTATTTTCATGTCTCATGAAAAAATGTCTTTTGTTCATTTCATGTTTTTAGAAATTCTCTTACTGTTTTTGATGGATCTACTTTTACCAGAAAGTTGTACTTCCTTGAGATAATACTCCCTTTTACCCCCCTTGAACCCCCCGTTTAAATGCTCAGTTTATGTCCTGTTTTTCTTATGCTTTTCCATCCACTTGTCTATGATTGCACTCCCTTTGTAAAAAGGAATGCACCTGTTCTAATTCTGCAAACCTGGATACTTTAAAGAGCATGTAACATCTTTACAGGTGCATTTAGCTAACATTAAATTTCATTAGTAAGTGTATTGTAGGTGACACACACTGATGATTTAGGTCTGTAGTCATAGTCAGCTTGCAAAATATGCAAGGTGGCATGAGCTTTCTTTGCAAGACTGTTCTGATTCATAACATAATAGAAACTGCTTGCAGCCAGAAACAGAATAAATAAAAAGTGAAACATTTCACTGCATTACTTCTCGAGTGCAAAGTGCAGCCATTATGACAGCTTGCAGAACAGATACTGACCAGCATGGCCTGCCTACAAGGGGAAAGTCCAAGTGACCAAACAAACCAACATTACCCACACGCAGGAGTGATTTACTGCTATTATATAATACCATTATTAAAAGAAAAAAAATGCCTAATCTCATAAAAATGGCCCTGCATCTATGAACTTCCTTTATGGGCTGTTAGATCATACCATCTTTCAGATCTTGGGACACCATTTTAATGCACTGTGTGTGAGTGTGGGAGATGTACATGCTGATTCCTTCATACTTACGTGCACAGCCCAATACACAGGAAAAATAAATAAAACAAAAATCAAAACATCACACACACACACACACACACACACACACACACACACACACACACACACACACACACTCACATCTCTCTTTTTTTGTGTATATATATATATATATATATATATATATATATATATATATATATATAAATAAATTGAGCCAAATACTTTACTTACCCAGAAATAATCGACTAAACCACATTGACTCCCGATCTGCTGACAGTTGGAAAAACTTTAAGATGGGCTCAAACTGGAGGCTGTACTATCCTCTACTATCCAGTTACTGTTTGTTGGTGGTTTGGGAATAGATGTGTTTTCAATGAGCACCGATACCTGAAATAGTGCAAGTACAACCAGAACAGAATCCTACCTGAAATAGTGCAAGTGCAGCCAGATCCTACCATTTTGCAGAATCCTTCTGTTCACCACTCTGCAGTACCCAGGACTTCCTGTAAGTGCAGCCAGATGCCCAGACTGTAAACATTATTTCTCAAGTGCAGGCAAAATAAATAAAGATACTGCAGCCACTTCCCGCTCACAAAATGTTCACTGCTCTGCAAACTTGAGTTCCCCCTCACAAATGCTGTGCAATTCAAAGCCAGCTGGCCCTTGAGCTCAATTCCAACAGGCTGGTAGCCCCAGCTGAGCTGACGTCATCACCCACGTGATGACATCAGGTCAGGAAGCGGGAAAAAAAAAGCTGGGAAAAGCTGGGAAAATTTCAGAAATGCAGGGGTACCACTCAGGAATTGTGGCACCCCATTACTTGAACCCAAAAACTCAGTAAAAAAATGAGTAATTTGGTATGGTTGGGAGGTATGACACATACACACACATACACACACACACACACACACACACACACACACACACACACATGCTCATTCACAAGCACACGTACGCACACACACATAACATACACATGAGTACACACACACACACACACACACACACACACACACACACACACACACACACACACACACACACACACACACACACACACACACACACACACACACACACACACAAACACACACACGTGCTTACACGCATGCACACACACACACACACACACACACACACACACACACACACACACACACACACACACACACACACACACACACACTTGCTATTATAGCATTTTGATTAGCAGGAAGTAGAAGCACTACTGGAACATTCCAGCGACATGGAGCAGAAGGATGAAACTCTGTGTGCTTGGTGTTTCCAAGTCACATGCACTATAAAGAGGTGATGTGATGGTGTTCATTTAAGGCTTATTTTGGAGAAAAAGAGTAACTGAGGGACCTCGTAGTATCACAGACAATTTATAGAAAAAACAGCATTCAGAATGCCAGGCTCTCAGTAGGTACATAGCATGCATTTTAACTGTTTACTGACCACTTAAGGCTCTGCTGCATCTGGGCGGTAACATATCAGCAATATGTCTCATATGTCTGAATCATCTGATACAAATGCTGCAGTTAAATGTAAACCATAGCAGAATGTACATTATATCATTCAAAATATGCATCCTTGACAAAGTAAGGTGCACTTTCAATGAAAGACTGTGTCACTGGAAAGCGCATTAAATTAACACAATGCAAAGCCTAAAGGGACTTATTTTTGCTCCAGTCCTCCTCTGACCATCAAGCTTACTGTCCCCCCTCTCTACTGACTTGTTTATTCCCTTTGGGTGAGACCCCTATGGATAGGCAAGGGAAGAGTGCAGCAGGAGGGGTACTATTATTCTGAGAAGGATCAGGGTTTTTCTACACAGCCCTAGTGTCGAAGGGGTTGATGTGCAATGGCATTTGCAGTGTACACCATGCTTCCATATGAAGTCATAATGATCCCTAGATTCTGCTATGCAGATTATGCCCATGAACACGGGACTGTCCCTGTACCCTGGCAAAAGGTGCACTGGCTTAACCCTAATCATGCCTGTCCTCCCCACCTTGCTCACTTCAACAAGAGCCTGAGTTGTTAGTTAAACTCGGGTTGCCTGAGACGTAGTCAGGTCTTTAGCTATTTCCATCAATACAGCTGGCTTATTATACAGAAAAAGCAGACTTTTTTAGAAAGAAAACTAGATTCAAAGCTTGATTGTGCACCATAACAATGTAATTCATGGTCTGGTAATGTTTTACAAGCCACATCACAAAATCTTTTACCAACATAAAAACAAAAAATGTGGTACATTTTCATATTTTGCTTTATGTAGTTGTTCATTTTCATTTATTTGTTGTTTTCTTCAGAATGTATATTGGACAAACTAGGGTGTCAGTGTCTATCTTTAGTCACATCACAGGATAATACATTTGGCAGGTTCATTTGCTCACTAACAACGTTTTCAGTTGCAAGTTGTAGTAAGATGTACAGAACTTATTTGTAGCTTATTAATCTCATCTCTAACATGCCCAGTATTACATTTCTATTTGCATTGCCTGCAAAAGCTATGATTATATCTGAAAATAATGTAGGCCATCATTAATTTTTCACATGAAAATCTCTATATAGAAAGTGCCGCTTTAAGGCAGATATTAAACTTACCAGATTCTTCAGTGTTTGTTGCTCATGTTCATCTCAGTACGATGTAGCAGAAAATTCCTTTATCTGCAAGTTAAAACAGCAGTGAGGATATTAGATATTCACAGACTATATGTATATAGTCATGGGTAGAGTTAATTCAAACCCTATTCAGCTGAATGTCAAAATTCACTGTAAACCCTTTTGATCTTGTTGACAAATAAATTGCTTTATGAATGAAATTCCTAGCCTGATTTATTCATGTACAGAGGGCATGCATGTACCTATAACTGAATAATTTCTGCTTTGCACTCTGATTTATGAATAGTACTCTTGTTCCAGATTCAGCAATGGAAGCTGATATGAGGGTCAGGGTGGGCTCCACTTTGCAGCAGGAAAGATAACGGTAACTTTATCAGGAATGCACAGGTTGCAAAAGCAATTGTATGATCACATCAGAGTTGAAAAATGCACTTGTATTTGTAGAAGGGTTTTATATAACCATTCTGCATAAACAGCAGAAAATACATCCCTACAATTGATACGTAAGATAAGAGCTAAAAGCAAAGTGTCAGTGGGAGATATTTTAATCTGTTTTTTTTCGATGGCAAGGTAGGTATCAGATAACTAGAAAAAGAAGCTGTCACTGAAATATATTTTAGTAAAGGTGTGTTTTTTGATTTTTTAATGGGAAAAGAAATCAGGGTATCGGAGTATACGGATGCCTGGGATATAATTATTACTGCATGATGTAATGCCTTACAATTTTGACATTACAGGGGGGAAAAAATGAGTTATGGATGAAAGTGGCATTTAAATTACATATGTTTCTGCATGCCTTGACAGGAAGTGACAAATAGGTAGAGGAGGAATCTTGGTGAATCAGGTGAAACAAGTTATAGTACAGACAGTATACCTCTGCATTTGATAAGAATTAATATTTTTCTATAAATAAAGCTTCATTGATATTCCCACCACATAACTCAACTAACATGTACACAGTTTTTTACCATTTATAAAATTATCCAGCATCCATCCACCTGTGCATTACTAAATACTATTCTGCACAACAGTGTTTCCAGTAAGTTGTTATGATCCAATGACCAAAAATACTTCTCTGTCCACAAACCTTTCAAATCTGCTGGATATGGTATCTATTCAGCCTGGAATTCCTTACCTGTATCTATTAGATCAATACTCTCCCTCCATTTCTTTAAAAACATTTTGAAATACTTCTTAGCCAGAATCTGTCTCTGTTCTTTCTCAACCCCAAGATAAACTATATCCCTGAATATGAACAATAGCTCTTCATAATTCACATCTCCTTATTCTCCCGTCTTCGCTCACTTTCTTACTTCAGTCAATTTATCTCCATGATTCTCTTTCTAAATATGCCATAACCTTTTTTTTTTCTTTCTCTTTATGTTGCTTTTCTTGTTTGTATTATAAAACTTACCTTTAATATCTTTATAAACTGTCTAAAATTTCTTTAAATATTTAATCATTCTAATAAGTTGTATCTATTCTTAACCAACGTCAATAAATAAATAAATAATATTTAAAAAGTAGAGCAGTCTGCATATAAATAGAGAACAGATTGGGTTTCCCTATTGAAAAGTCAAAACATGAAATGCCGAGTGACAACAAACCAAAAAAAAAAAACTGAAAACATAGGAGAAGAGTAAATCTCAAAAATCGCTGCTCATCTCCTTTAAACTTCTTTTTGCAGGAGTGGGTAAACTCCCCCGCACCCCTCCATGTGGAGGGGCAAGTCCCCCACCCCCCCAAACTTCTATATATCAACTTTGAGAGCACCATGCCTTGCAGAAAAGGGAATATTCCAAGTAATGGCATTTTAGACTTAATTAAGACCAACCACCCTTCAGTTTCAGGATCTCTAAAATATCTCCAAAAGAGATGTCATCCAGTGGTGAGCTGTGGAAAGTAAGTCCGTTCTTCCGGCCATTCAGTCTCCATATTTCAGGACTCACTCTAGAGGGCCCTGACATTTTTAATGGATAGCAACAGATTGTCACTGTTTGGTAAGTCATCAAAAGTCATCAGAAGATGCAAACTAAAATCAATATGTTGATTATTTGTACCATATGCACAGACAAATATGTTCAAGATGCCAGAGCCAATAAAACTACTTAAGCAGTGGAGCCCAGGAGTCACATCTAAAAATCCCTCAGCTAGGGACTTCTTTCTTCAAGGAGCTACAAAACAGAGATTTGTTTATAATTTTCTTGCACCAAGCTATTGTGCCCTTTGTGTAACAACCATGCATATCCAGAATGAAAATGCAGTTCTGTGCCCAGACCCTGCAATTCTATTTGATCATCATGTTTTGGGAAACTGCAACTGATGAGTCCTGACTTTCATTTTTTTTAAGAATCCCCTCCCTAAGAGCTTGTGACATTGTAGACAACAAATTTCCACAGTCATTTTTAGCGGCAAAGAGGTTTGATAGGAATTCTCTGATGAGTGCATGTTGTCAGGTGTGTATCATATCACTGAAGGCAGCTTTTACTGAAAGAAAAAAAAAACAGTAGGTTAAAATGACTGAATGTACTTTTGATTGAACGGACTTTTGACTGGAAATCCATTTTGTCCAAAACTGTAAAAGTCTATATATATACCATTTCTGCTATCAATTTGATTATGGGAGTATTTAGGAACATATTTTAGAAGACTGGATTGGTAATGCCCCCTGTCAAGGTGTATTCCCAAATTCCTAGATGACTGAGTTTGTGCGGCGGAAATGATTCACTGTGTTTAGTGATTTTTTTTCTTTTTTCCATGGATGCATAACTATGAGGTTAGTATATATAATTAAGGGGAGTGTAGGGGGAACAGGCCCCCATAGGGGGGAGTTATATTCAGTAATGGGTCTGATTAGATACTAGTAAAGGAGAATTATGATTTATTTGGATCTAGGGAGATGCTTTTGGAAATTAGATGAACCAGGTAGAAGTCTTTCCAAACTACTACAGTGAGATGATGGTCAAATTATAAGGAATTATCAACAAGAGTGCCTAGATCCCATATGATGATGTCTTGACTGGAGAGAAGGATCATCTAAATGGTATGTGAAAAAGTTTTGTTACCAAAATGAACTATACTACATTTTTTTTCCTTTAATTTGAGGCCATTGTCCTTACACCGATTATTAACATAGTCTAACCCATATTGGAACAATTATAAGTCAGTAGCTGACTGAATAACAGCACCCAATTTATAGTTGTTTCAAACTTTGATAACCATATGCCAGGAGAGATGTCCTGATGGACTGAGAAATCAATGCCAGATAACAGTGGGCCCACACTGAACCCTGTGATACACCACTGGTGTTTTTTTTTTTTGCTTTCAGAAGTGGTACCTGTGACTCTAACCACATGGCTTCTGTCAGAAAGTCAGTCAGCTATCCACCACACAACTTAAGGAGTAATATTTACAAGTCTGTCAACAATGCCAGCACAGAGGTGTCAGAAGCTGTTAAAGACTGGGGAGGCGGAGGGTGAAAGGAGCACTTAGTGATATAAAAAGGGCAATTTTTTTAAAACTATTTACTACCACAACATAGGTTCACTTGGAGGGCATTTTAAGCTTAAGCAATTTCCCTTTTGGTGCTTGAATTAACATTTCCTGATTGGTCTTACCTATCCCATGACTGATAATTGTTTATTAGCCCTAGTGAGAATAAATGTGATCATACTATAGATAATTTGAGGGGATCCATGTAAGGGATGCAGCATTTAGGAACTGCCTCTATCCATTAGTGGCATGAGGGGCAAACATGGAGTACATTTTCTATTACCCATCCCAGTTGCATTTGACTATGTTTTACTTGAATGGATAGTCTGTTCTGGATCAATGGTAGCCTCTGTGATATATATCCATCTCTCCACAACATTCAGTTTAGACACCTGGACTGAGTATTTCTGATGCCATTTGACTTGCTGATGTTCAGTAGGTCCATCTGTATTAGGTCACAGGATGCCTTGCATGCCAGAGATGTCACCTCTAAGCACTCTATAGGATACTGAGTATAGTGATAAATCTTTGAGGTGGTCCATGCAAGGCCTATTATTTAGGACTTATATCCTTTTAGTAAGGTATATTTGTGGGTATTCCAATTGTTGCATGGGTCTGGACAGACACATGCCAAAGTGGACATTATACAAAATGATTGACCTAATGAGGGCTTTGTAAAGGGGGACAATAACATCTCTAGATCTAGTCACAATCAATTTGTTTATAAGCTATGCAATATAGAAAGACTTTCTTATGACTCTGGGCACATGTTGGTCAAAAGTTAGGTCACTGTACACAAAAGTTCCCAAATGCTAAACAACTGGGTCACTCCTCAAGGATCATTGTCAATTTGGTAGTTCCCTGGAGTAGATGACTTCCTAAAGGATATGATAATGTATTTATTGGAGTTTAGTTTCAATTAATTATTCTGGCACCAGTTATTGTTTGAGACAAACCTTCCTGCATGATGGTTAAGTCATTTGGGGATTCAATAACTGCTCCTAGCTTGCAGTCATCTTAAACTTAGTTGGCCAAAGCCCTTTGGTATTTCCTTTTACTTTTGAGATGTATATGCCAAACATAAAAAGTCTCAGCACTGAACCCTGGGGAACTCCATTGGTGACTGGTCTCTTCCCCTATTTTGATCCCCTGCATATTGTGAGCAAGCATACATTTATGCATTCTTTGATTCACCTTCCTGATTGTATTAAACTATATTCCTTGTATAATACAGCACCACTTGTTAGAATGTGTTTTAAATTTTTAGTTTGGAACAGTCTTCTAGTAAGCAATGAAATAAAATGTATGAACCAATAATGACAAAACTACCCATTTCAGAAAATTTCAACCATAAAAGGCCACTCAAACTTCTATCATTACAATCCACCCATATCAGTAAATATACAAAATCTCTGCAGAAGTAAGTCATCGAAATAATTCCACATTAAAAGGATATGTAACTAATGAAGAGGTTGCTGCTAGCAAACCATTTTATATTTCATTGTTTCATCTACAAATAAAGTGCTTGTTGCCTTGAAGAATAAATTGTCTATGCTACATTAAAAAAAATGATAAGCTAGTAATTTTGCAATGGGGAATGGATGGCAAACTGATAACAGAAACATATTTACTAGGTAACTCCTCCAAAGGATAACATTCATAGGACTGCAGCATCTACTCCCTTTAAAGTACAACACAGTACAGTATTAGCGATCCATCTACATACTGTAGGAGTAGAACCCACAGCCTTCAGCATCAAAAGCAAGTATACTACCTGTTGTGCTACTAACAATGCAAACGACTTAGCATAAGTAGCACTAAACTTCTCTTCCCCTGAAGCTCTCAGCTCCTTGTAAAATCCACTTGACACTCAACTAAAACTCTCAACTTCACAGCACAAGAAATCTGGAAAAAGCCAAAATTTATATGGGGAAGGGCAAAGGCCCAAAGCCAGGGACACATTAAAAACAATAGCTATACTCTGTGGCATATCGTCTACTCAGAGGCAATCTCTGCTTAACATACAAGAACATGTCAAACCCTGAGGTGTTGGACATGCTCCACTTAAAGAAATCCCTCAGAGCCACACGCTCCAAGGATCTAAACCTTGTCATCACAATGAACAAAGCATGCTGGAGGTATAGGTTCCTGACCCAGAGACTCCCCATACTCTGGAATAGACTTCCCATACACGTCAAGCAGAGCACCTCCTTGGCGCTCTTCAAAGGGAACCTTGATGATAGGATGGGAGATAGGAAATTCACCCCAGGGATCACGTAAATCTCCCTGCTAGACAGGGGTCCAGGGAAGTAAATATTGTGGGAAGAAATATCCAGGGAATTGTTATGGCTAGGCTTGTATAGGCCTGAGGACCGATAGACTAGTACCAACCTATGAACCTATGAACCTATAAATATTGCTTGTATAATCTTAGAAAGTTGCTAAAATAAAGTGTTATGTGTTGCCATGTGTTTCCTGAAAGATAGGAAGACTGAAACTTAAAGGGCTATCATTCTTTAGTGAATCCAGTTCTCACTAATTTGCCAGAAAACCACTGATTTTAAGAGGAGCAGACCAAAAGTATGAGCCAAATATTCTGTGAAAATCTGGACAGTTGAGAGCTATGGACTCAACTCCCTGAATTACAAGTGGTGGCATGGGTAGAGAATTTAGGCTCTTGTTTGAACCTGAGTAACACTAACCACCAGCCACCAGATATACTTAACTGGGGCATTTGACACACACACACACACACACACACACACACACACACACACACACACACACACACACACACACACACACACACACACACACACACACACACTTCTGTAACACAGAGCAATAAGAGAACAAGAACAGCTAGTTTAGTTAGTAGAACAGCTAGTTTAGTTAGTTTAACTTCCACGTTAGCGTGAAAACTCCACTTCATTAATTTTTCCCGACAGGTCTTTCAGCTGTAAAAGTGGGGGGCTCCCCCTCCCCCTGGCTCTATGGTTCTCTATGGTTCCGACACCATGTGCCAGCATATGGAATAGTGTCAAATGCATTGGCCAGGTCCAGAAATGCTATATGTACTGTAATCACTGTCTACTGCTCTGGTGACATTTTCAAAAATGTCTGTCATTGTTTAATAACTGCAGTCCTCAACAACTTGGTCGAAAACTACAGATGTTATTAATTACACATCATAACTGTAAGGCAAGATGAGGGAAATTCAGCACATTCAAGGACAGTGCAGAGGTACGCATGCACCCAATAAGTGTTTGTAGCATACAATACAGTATCTTTTTGTGTTATTGTACCCCACTTCATTCCCACCCATAAGTAATTATTTACTTCTTCCAAATGAGAATTAGCCAGACTGGCCATATTTTATTTCTTTTCAGTAATAACACACTATACGGTGACACAAACACACACACACACACACACACACACACACACACACACACACACACACACACACACACACACACACACACACACACACACACGCACACACGGACATGGGTGCTACCCCTGGAGTGAATTTGCGATTTCCCATCCATCGGTCTAGATTGCACTTGAAGATGGTCAGGGAGAGCGCTGCTTCATGTGACTAGGTAGCTTATTCCAGAGAAGGGTCAGTCTCTGGGACAAATATCTGTCTCTCCAGCATGATCCAGTCATTTATTTATTTATTTATTTTACATTTGTTAACTGGGAGTGCCCAGCTGAACTATTGCTCTTTTTCAGCGGAGGCCCAGGGAGAAAAGCTCCAAAGATATACAATGCAATAAAAATAACAATACAGATACATTTAAATAAAAATAGCAATAGAGAATTTTGGTAGTTAAAATACATAAGCTACATACTTGTATATTGCTGACAGATAAAACAGTACTATAAACAAAAAGGAGACTGTTAAAAAAGTAGAATAAGTTGTAAGTTTTGGTTTAAAAAGGGAGTTGAGCAAATATAAGGTTTTGTATGCAGAGTAGCAGAAACTTAAAAGGTTACATAATAATTTCAGGGAGCAGAGTATAGAAGAAGCTTTGGAGGTTGCATATGAAGCATAGGATGAAGTAGTTAATGGTAAGTTTTAGTAAGTTAGTTTGACTGTACTATAAAGGTAGGTAATAATCAGGGAGGGTGAGTACAATGACAGGACCAGTGTTTTTTAAAGTGGTCTTTGGTTGCTAGCTTAAATTGTTTGGGGTGAGTCAGGGACTTTATTTCTAGTGAGAGTTTGTTCCATGCAATAGAAGGACAGTAGCTATATAAGTTGCACCCTGTGTTGGATTTGGATTTATGGATTTTTAGTAGGTCTTGGGTTGAGCTTCGGAGAAGTCTGGTAGGGGAGAAGATAGACTTGGGCAGAAATCGGGTTGATATAAGATGGAGTGAATGATTTGGAGTTGAGATTGTAGGAACAGATGAGGTAGTTTGGGCCAGTTCAGGTATTTTAGGGAGAGACAGTGGTGAGATTTATATGTTTGTTGAACTGCAAATCTAGCTTTTTTGTGGTAGGTCGATTCTAATTTGGTAAGTAGGGAGGAGTTCAGATTTGTGAGTATTTGGGAACAATAGGTTAAGCATGGTAGAAGGTAGGCATGGGTAAGAGAAATACTAGCTTCAGTAGTTAGGAATTTGTTGTTCCTGTACAGTAGTCCTAGCTTCTGGTGTTTTTTTTTTATACAATTGTTAATGTGAAGATCAAATTTTAGTCGGTTGTCAATGGTAATGCCAAGGGGTTTTGTGCTAGTTTCGACTTCTGTAGGAGTATTGTTTAGGGACCTTAGGGAGAAGGAAAGTTTAATGTGGTTTGCAGATTTAGGTAGAAAGTGTAGTAATTTTGTTTTCTTAGGGTTGAGGATGAGCTGATTATTAGTGAGCCGTGTCTCTACCGAGTTGTAAGATGTCTGGGTATTTGTTGGGAGTTCTAAGGGGGAAGTAGCAATAGTTATGACTGTAGAGTCATCTGTGTATTGGACAATGTTAGACTGAAGATGAGGAGTGGAGTGAGTTGGTGTCAGAGATCAAGTTTATATCTCTGGAGTGGGCAACCCTCATACAGTTAGTTTTGTGAATATGCAACATTTCTGTCAGGGCTTGATCAGAGGCTGCCTTTTAGGTCAGACACAGATCACCTCTCAGTAATCAGTGGGAAACTGAATACAGTGATAGGGCTTTTTAATCAGTTCACATATGGAATGTTGGTTATACCCTGTATTTTTTTAGTGAGAAACCTCCGAGGATGCTTCAACTGTTAAAGGTGCCTGGCGAGGGGGGCACTGTACTCGATTATTGGTCTAAAGAGAGCTGAGTACATTGGTACTATGACATCCTTAGATCTGGATGCCATGCCCTTACTCATAAGCTGAGCCACGTAGAAGGATTTCCTCACCATGGACACATGATGATCAAAGTTCAGATTACTATCTATCTGAGTACCCAGATCTCTCACCACTGGATCCACTCTTAGGGGGTGCTAAAAATTTTGTAATTTGCAGGGGTATTTTATTTCTCAAAGGATATTATTATGCACTTTGTTGCATTTAGTTTGAATCATGGCTTTCACACCAGTCATTAGTTTGTGTCAGACCTTTCTGTAGGATATCAACATCATTTGGGATGTCAGTGATTGCCCCCAGCTTGCAGTCATCAGCAAACTTGGCCAGCCAAAGACCATCTACATTTGCATTGACATCTGAGAAGTATATCCCAAACAGGAGGACATTCAGCACTGAGCCCTGTGGTACTCGACTGGTGACTGGCCTCTTGCTGGATGTGGACCCCCCCCCCCACTCTAACAACATGTGTTCTCTCCATGACCATTTGGCTATTTGTCTGGTCACATAGAGGTTTATGCCCAATTTTGTGAGTTTATTTATAATACCTGAGTGGGGTATTGTGTCAAATGCCTTGGCCAGGTCAAGGTAGGCTGTATGCACTGTCTTATCCTCACCCATGGCCTTAATGACATTCTCAAAGATGTCCACCAGATTGAGCAAGCAGGACCTGCCTTTGACCAAGCTGAACTGGGTTGGGTGTAGAGGCTGCAAATTTCCAATGTTGTTGTTAATCAGGTCCGTGACTATCGTTTATATAGCCTCGTATATGAGGTTAGTCAGACTTATGGGTTGAAATTTCCTGGGTGAGTTGATGGTCCCCCCTTATGCAGAGGGATAACTGTTGCTGTCATCCACTCTACTGCAACAAAGCATGTCTGGAAACTGTGGTTAAATAGAGATCCAAGTAGGTCTGCTAAGTCATGTCTCAAGCTATTTAACAGGCACCCCGGGATTCTGTCAGGGCTTTTTGATGCCTTGTTTCCAGATTTAGAGAATGCAATGAAAACCTGTTCTTTTGTGATAACAGGCAAAGGAATGGTAGGGTGCATTTTATGGAGAGTGACCAGTGATGAAGGGGTGAAATTTGAGCTGAATCTATTGGCCAGCAGATTACTATTTCTTCTGGCTGAGTATTGGTAGTGCCATCTACAACCAACTCAACACATCGTTGAGTGTTTCCCTTAAGATTTCAGACATAATTAAAAAATGCTTTGTGGTAATCCTTTGCTTGGCAGGTGATTTTTAGTTCCGCATTTAATGTTTGAAGACTTGACTAGTTCCCTGATTTGGCTGCTGAGACTAATGAAGGATGTTTTTCTCTGTTGTGCACACCCCCCCCCTCCACTTAGGTCTTGACAGCAGTTTCTTCCTTCTGTCGTATAGTCTACTTATGCTTCCCACTTATTTTTTGACAGGAGTTTCTTCCTTCTGTTGTATACTCTGCTTATGCCAGGGGTCTACCAGGGTGACTTGTTTTTCTGGCTAGACCTGGATTTAGTTTGTTCAGGTACTGACATTTCTATGCAGTTGTTTAAGTGGTTGTACAGGGCATTCGTGTTTACTTCTGCATAGGCCTCCATGTTTTCAGGGTTAGGTGGAGCTTTAAAATTACCTGTGTTATTACTTAATAGGAGGTAATTTGCCTTGGAAAAATTATGTTTTTTGTGTTTGATGGGGGTGCAACTCTTACTCTTTATTTCAAAGAAGACTGATTTATGATCCAGTCTTACCAATGAGGACATTACATGGAGGAGAGTGGGTGCAATGCTTCCTCATGTTTGTGAGTACTGTGTTAAGGATATTTGAGTGCCTAGTGGGAGTGCAGACCAGCTGATAGAAAGGATTAGCACTGACAAAGTCGAGGAATCTCTGTGCCTGCATGTTAGTGGTCATGTTTGTTTCCCATTTTATGGAGGGGTTGTTAAAAACACCCATGAGTAGTGTGTTGGGCTGAATGGTAAGAGATTATAGTAACGTCAGGTATGAAGAATGGATTTCATGGTTTATGTTTGGAGACTTGTAGCTAGTAATGATATGCCGTGGATTTTGCCTCTGGTCAGTTGGACGCAGAGTAGCTCAAGAGAGTCATCCTACTTGACCAATCTAGAGGTGTGATTGCTTTTTATGTAAATGGAAACACCTTTTCCTTTTGTTTTTTTTTTTCCTTTTCAGAGGGTGGTCTGAATGTGTGATCGGCATTGCAGCCTAGCACTACTGGGGTGCTTTCTGCAGCAACTGTACAGATCTCAGCATTCTCCAGTGCAAGGAGAGCTTCCAGGGAATGCAGTTTCTTTTAATACTCCTAGCACTGAGCAGTAGTACCTTTAGATTGGCATTAGGAGAATTTGTTAAGTTGGTAGGTCTTTTGGTTTGGCTGAGCCTAAACAAGGCACTGTGGGAGTGGCTAATGCCTTGACCAGTATTTGAAAGCCTAGCAGTGACAGTTGCAGACCATCTCTGGCAAAGCAGCATGGTCTGTCGATCATGTTGTCCCAGACTGACAAATACTGGATCCCATTGGAATGACACCAGTAGCTAAAAGAAATTATTGAAGTCAGTCATTATATGTTTGTATTGTGTTATCATTGTTGGTGAGGGTGGAATGCTGCTCAATGCGAAGCTCACACCACCCTGCAACATGCATTGAGAGATGTTTATCATGTCTGTTCAAATAGTCCAAGGAAGTATGTCTCAGGTCATTCATACCCACATGGACTATGACTGAGTCATACTGGTACTTGTAGTTTAGTGACCTGTCTGCCTGCATGATCTTGTGAATCTTGACCCCTGACAGGCAACTGACTGTAACCATCTCTTTATCCAATCTGTTTTGGGGGGGGATGTCCATGTGTCTCATGATGGAGTGTCCTATGACCAATATGTTTGAATGTGTGGTGTTTTGCCTTAGTGACTTGCTTGTGGAGACGCTATGATGTGTATTTTTATGTGTAGTGGTTGATGTTGACTTGGTTTTGTTTGCATGTGGTTTCTGATGGCAGGATATGGGAGGCCTCTGAAGTTTTGGTAAATTACTTGTCAGTGCTTCTGCATATGTGGATTTATGTGTTGAGACCTTATTTAGTAAGGGAAATGGTGTGTGTGTGTGTGTGTGTGTGTGTGTGTGTGTGTGTGTGTGTGTGTGTGTGTGTGTGTGTGTGTGCTGACAACTTGTTTGTCATTTGATTTGTTAGTATGTGAGAGTCGTGTCTCAGTTCTCATAATGTAACTACATCTCTCACATACTGGATTTGTTTATAGCAAGTATTTATCCCATACAATTTATCTGCCTGCATCCTGAGAATCCATTTAGTTTCTGCTAACTGTAGTCTGTTGTTGCAGTCCCCTCCCCTTTTATCTAACTGCACAATCTGCAGTACCATAAATTCATAGACATGACCTGGATATAGAGAAATATGTTTAGCTAATGCATTCAACAGGTTATTACATCTAATATCACCCTGGTGTTGCAAAATCCATTCCTTAAACATTCTTAAAGTCTTCCCTACATAAAAGGAAGTACTTATCCATAACAGTAGATGTTCAAATTCCTCACTGCTGCAGTAGCTAGTCCCACCCACCATGCCCCTTATGATGTGTTAGATCAAAAGTATGCCCCTTCTAGAAAGTTCTGAGGATTAACATCTGACTGCTGATTTTTACTGTTTGGGATTGGCCAATCAACAGTCAGAGAGGAGCTGAAGGAGGGATCCAGAGCTTTTGGAAGCTGGTCGGGTACTGTGTCTTAAGTCTTCTTTAGCTATGTCAAGAATCTAAGTGGCAATTCTCAGATCTGCTCAGAGTTAGTGCAGATGGCACAAAATACACTGAACTGACCGATATAGCCAACATCCTTGCAGACAGGTTCAGTGCAAACTTCACCCCCCTCTCACCCACAAAAAGGCCCATAACTATACCAGAAGAATGTAGTGCCCCCTGACACCACAGACTCTCAGGTTAAAACAGCCCTCTCCAAAGCCAAAAACACAGCATCAATGGGACCGGACAGTGTCCCAGGTTGCATCCTACATGAGCTCAAAGATGAACTAACCCCTCACCTAAACACTCTGTTTAAACTCACCCTTTCCACAGGCTATGTGCCCACAGAGTGGTGCACAGCAACGGTTATTCCACTCCACAAAGATGGAGTTACAACAGACCCCGGGAACTATCGCCCTATAAGCCTGACTAACTTGGTCTGCAAAGCTATGGAGCTCATCATCATGGATCTCATTAATAGAGACATTGGAAACCTCCAAACACTGGACCCTACCCAATTCGGCTTTGTTAAGGGCAGATCATGCCTCCTAAACCTGGTGGACTTCTATGATACAGTTACCAAGGCTATAGATGAAAGAAAGGTGGTCCACACAGCCTACCTAGACCTTGCAAAGGCCTTCGACACAATTCCCCACTTAGGTATTATAGACAAGCTCACCAGTATGAACATAAACCCCTACGTCACAAGATGGGTTGCCAACTGGCTCACGGACAGAACCCACATGGTAAGAGTTGCAGGAGCTAGGTATGACTCTAAACCGGTTACAAGTGGCATTCCCCAGGGCTCAGTCCTAGGACCCCTCCTGTTCGGCATATACTTCTCAGAGGTACAGGCAAGCACAGGAGGACTATGGCTGACCAAGTTTGCAGACGACTGCAAACTAGGGGCTATAATTGATTCTCCGGCTGACACAGACATCCTCCAAAAGGGTCTCACTGAGACAGATACCTGGTGTCAAAACCATGGCCTCAAGCTAAATGCCAATAAGTGCATAGTCACCCCCTTTGGAAAAAACAAAGTACCCACAAACTACCACATAGGTGGTAGCCCCCTAAATACAGAAGATGTAATAAGAGATCTGGGGACCCAAGTAGATAGTAACCTTTCCTTTGATAATCACATTGCCAAAGTGGTTAGAAAATCCTTCTATGTGGCCCACCTAATCAAAAAGGGTTTGCATCCAGATCGAAAGAGGTCATTGGGCCCCTCTATGCATCACTCATCAGACCCATCAAAGAGTACAATGCCCCATTTGGGATGTACCTTACAAGACACCTGCAAAAACTGGAAAGACCACAGAAGTACCTCAGCAAGAGTATCACTGGCCTCAAGCAGATGCCCTATGCAGCTCGACTGAAGAAACTCCAGCTGTACTCGGTTGCATACCGTCTACTCATAGGTGATCTCTGCCTGACATACAAGGCCATGTCCAACCCAGAATTGCTGGACATGCTCCACCTACACGCTCCAGGGATCTAAACTTCACCATTACAATAAATAAGACGTGCTGAAGGGATAGATTCCTGTCCCAGAGACTTGCCATGCTCTGGAACAAGATTCCAATCTACATTAGGCAGAGCTCCTCGCTAACGCTCTTTAAGAGAAAATTTGACGAGTGGATGGGAAACAGAAAGTTTACCCCAGGGATTACTTCAATGGCTCTGCTGGACAGAGGCACAGGGAACTAATCTAAGGGGGCGGCGAAAGCCAACACATTCTGGCTAGGCTTATAAATGCCTTCGGGCAGATAGCCTAGTACCTACCTATTAACCTGTGAACCTAAAATGCAACCCATGGGCTACTGCAGCAGTGAGGAATTCAAGCATCTACTATTATAGGTAAGTGTAACACAACTGTACTTTACTTTTCAGCTCTGTTGGTACAGTCTTTCTGAAAACACTCAGTTCTGTCAATGGAATGACACAACCCAATTACATCTTGAGCTCAGCACTGGTCTTGGGCAGTCAGCACTCAGGATTCTTAGTTCTAAATCACAGTGAAGCAACAGCTATTCTTAAGGAAAAGGTTAGTAAACATTAAGTACATTAAATGTTGTAGAACATTACAATGAAGCCATGGAAGGTCCTTGAGGATGCTCTCTGTGGAAGAAGCTGATTAATGAACTTCAACCCTGAGTAGAGGATTTAACAATGGGTTTGAGTTTAACTGGGGGAAATTAGAACTTTACAAGTAATTAAAACACAGGTTTCTATAACAGATTGTACAGCAATAAACAACAACTGCTTTGAAAGCATGGAAAACAATCACATAGTTGCCAGTCAGCATTCTACTACGTATGGGAAACAAGATCTGCCCTTATTGACATACAGTTTGTTATTTACTATACTTTTCCATATCTAGTGGAAATGTGTTTTCAAATCCCACCATTACTTAAAAAGTAATTTTATAATACATTTGGGTAAAAAAGTTGCATGTACTGCACCACATGATAAGTTGGTAGAGCTTGTTTATCAACAATTGTATTGTGTTTTCATTACTTACAGTTTTGTAACCTCAGACTATATTCTTTACAACTGTAGTCATATTATGTGTGTGTGTGTGTGTGTGTGTGTGTGTGTGTGTGTGTGTGTGTGTGTGTGTGTGTGTGTGTGTGTGTGTGTGTGTGTGTGTGTGTGTGTGTGTGTCAGCTTCAGACAGCAGAAAGGCCAGAAGGCTTTTAACAGTACAAGCTACAAAACCAAGCTCTATTAGATCAAGAACATCTGATGCAAAATAAATAAAGTTTAATAATTTCTTTAAAAAAATATGAACACCCAATTAAAATTAAGGGAAATCTTTGTATTAATCCAAAAATCTTAAAATAACATAAGCCCGGCCTATTACAGTTAGCCATAAAAAGATCAAATGTTCAGACTGCTAGCTAAATGTTCTTTTAAATTGGCAGCCTGGCAGTTCTGAAAGGATGTTACCCTCTTTGTAAAAAAGAAAAGAAAACAATTGCTGTTGGTCATTAAAAAAAATAAAATGTCATCTGCTTTTCTTGTAATGTCAGAGTGTTGTTTCTTAATATTACCATTTCTGCGACACAGATTTTATTATTTTAACAGGCATGCCAAGCAGGTCAATTTCAGTTTACAGTGGAGACTTGGAGAGAAGAAAAAATCTTAGTATTTAGCACAGTTTTACTATGTTTGTTGTACTTTCACTTATACATTACAACATTCCTAATTTGGATGACATTTTGTAAGCAAATAACACAAACATTTAAAATGCACAAAGAGATTAATTTTTCACTAGTTAACAATCAAGTGAAAAAGCAAAGCCACTTTAAAGAAAGTACTGCTTTCTCCAATGGCACTCACATAGGTTTAAACATAATAAATAAAACTTAAATGTCACAGCTGAAGATTATTTCTAAGCAAACTGTAGCTTGTTAACACACAGCAGTAGCTTTGAATTCAGCCTCTTCTCTGGCTAATTTGCATTATAAATCAGAGATACAGTGCAGTACAACACAGCTGCAACAGTTCTTATGATCTAAATCCACAAAGCATCCCAATAAGTAAACATTACTGATAAAAAATAAATAAATAGATAAACAAAGCAAAGAAGTATATGCAGTCAAATAAATACTATGGAAAGTAAACCGTAAACCCAGATCAAAATAATATAGCTCCCAAAAAGTAAAAATTAAATTAATTAGAACCGATACTGTTTGAAGCATACAACAAAATAGCTGTTTTATTTATTTTCTCAAGGAAAGCCATGCAGCATAACCACAATGCTCACAAAATACATGTAAGTCCACAATCTTTTTATTTCACCTTATGTGTAACAGAGGTTTATGCAGAGCAGTCCCAAGTTGGCTTTCCCAGCCTTAGATTTCAGTATGTCTTGGGGGTACTCAAAACTTTTTCCCAGATCAGGATAGCAATATAAAGCACCCCAAATTGTCTTACCTCTGCCTGGGACATGTTCTTACTGGGCTTGGCACAGAACAGCTTCAGCAGAATCCACTCAATAGATGTTGTTACAAGTTACCCAAACCACAGGAGCTAGTTCCTGTCAATATACAGGAGCAGTGGCCTTACTCAGAGGCTGTGAGGCTGTCTTTTATGGACAGTAAACCCTACTGTATGGAGAAACCTAATTTTTTCTAACTGCACTCTTCCTTAACTCTTTCGCTCACCATCTATAGCTTACAAGTAAAATGTAAACTGAAAGCTTTCTTAGAGAACTTTCACAGTTCAGCTCCAGACTCTCAGTACTGTGACCCCCTATTCAAATCCACTTGTCTCTCTCATGGCCTCCCTTGTCACTGTTCATGTACAGGAGTATGGTGTGCTTAAACCCCACACTAATGGCAGCTCCCACACCTGAAAAGTGAAAGCATGTGGCCTCAAATCTGGCAGCACTAATCCCCATGGAGGCACTTTACATTCAATGGCCAATAGCAGGATATCAGAAAACTCTGCCAGGTAAGGCAAAAAGGACAACAACATATGCAAGCAGAAATACCCCATGGAGACCCCCCCATTGCCTGGACACTCTTCTATTAATATATGCTATTACACTTTTCTTGACCTAAGAGGTTGAGAGGTATGTATGGAGGGCAGAGATAATACAAACAAAATCATGTATGTTCTTTAGTTTTGCATAAAACACCTTTTCCATATCATTAGACTCTAGCCCATGTATTTATAAATATGTTATTTACACATGAAAAATAATCTCCTCACTAAAAACAATGGAGATCTTCCTTTCACCGTTGCTTGCTTTCCAAGGCACTGATGTACTGTGGAAGCATTGGAATATAAGTCCCATACACATCTGCAATACATCAACAAATTGATAGAATGCAAAAGCAACCCAGAAGAATACCACAGTGCCATTAAACAAAAACATTATTTAAGAAGAGTAAGGGCCGGATTTACGAAAGCTTGCATGGAGAGCAAGAAGAGTGCAGGAGCTCACGGAGGCAATATGTCTGTGGTGCAATCCAGGTACAGCCAGCAGGGGCATGCACGAGAGCTGCTAAAGCTACTCTTGCACGGACAGCGTCATGGTATGCAAATGACCTCATTTGCTGCTGAAAGCTATGCAAATAAGGTCAATTTGCAATCCAGGAAACACTAACCTGTCTGTGGAAGATTAGTGTTATTTGCAGAAATGTACTCCGTTGGTAACGAAGTACCGTTCTGCAAATAGCTAAACGGAGCTATGACAGCTCCAAATAAAGGATGCATACAGTTGAGGAAGCATGCCAATGGCCAAATATAAGGCCATTGGCATTTATAAATGTTTAAAATGATTAAAATCTAACTTTTTTTCCCCCCGATCTCCGATGTTTAAGGGTAGCACAGCACCACGCAAACGTGCGGCACTTTAAAAAACAAGAAAATAATTTAAAAATAGCCATTTTCACTAAAAAGCTTATCCTGCCATGCAGTTGAATGGCAGGCGGAAGACAACATGGCCACTGAGTAGTGGTTGCTAAGGGGGGGAAGCTCAGTGTAAGAGCTGTAACCATGCATTAGTAGGCAATCCTATGTAAATGAGGATAAGGATAGTGAATCCCAATTTTCCTCAGCATGTGAGCCATGTCCCAAGAGTGTAAGTGTAGGAGTAGGTGAGTAGTAGAGTAGAATATAGGTAACATCATGAGGGGGTGTGTCAGAAAGGCTGTAAGCTTATTGGAGCAGTGTCTTGTGTTTGCCCTGAGTTTCGCAGGATTGCAAGAGACGTGTCTACAGTTGTCCTTTTTGAAAACCAGAAACCAAAGGCGTACGCCGTGAATATATCTGAAATTTCTTGCAAACGTGCACACAGCGTGTGCGCACATGTGCGCTCGTGTGCGTGCATGTGCACTTGTTTGCACATGCTGCCCTGGGCAGAAACAGAAAGGGAAAAGGAAGAAAAAGAAGTAGTAGGAAGTTAACCAAGGAGAATTAGCAGAGCTGCCAGGTGAAATATATCAGATGAAAGATAAAAAGTAAAAAATGCACCAAGATAACACAAAGCAAAACGTTTAATCACAGCAAAGTACAAAGTGGTAAGTGCTTTCACAATCAAAGTTGCTTCATCAGACACCACAGTAAAAAATGCACAGGTTTAAATAGAGATTCTAAAATGCCAATTAATCAATAAAATCACACAATGATTAAGTAGCAGTGAAAAACAATTAAGCCTCATGCTCAAACTAAAAAAAAGCATTGCTTAAGAACATTGCTTAAAAACATAGTACAAAAAGGAATCAAATACTATACATACACATCAAAGCACCACCCGGTGAGTGGGGTAGGGTCTACATCAACAGCAAGGGCTTCCACTCCATCAACTGCCAGGTCATGTGCGGTGCCCAGGGCATAATAATGAATGTGTGTGCTGGCTGCCCTGGAAGTTATCACGATTCCCACATCTGGCATCTGATGCAGCTGTACCAGAGATTTGCCAATGGGGACATCCCTGATGGTCACCTAGTGGGGGATGCTGGATACACACTGGAGCCGTGGCTGATGACATCCATCAGAGATGCACACACACCCAAACAAGAAGTCCATAATGAGGCACACGCACAAACAAGAAACATAATTGAGCATGTGTTTGGGATGCTCAAGTCATGGTTCCGGTGCCTGGACACATCTGGTGGAGCCTTGCAGCACTCACCAACTACATGTACCCAAATTGTCATGTTATGTGCCATGCTACACAATATGATCCTGTGGAAACAGCTGCAGCAGGAACAACATGGGGCAGGGCCAAACAGCCCCCCACCATTGCCAAGGCCTGCACAGGCACAGCGTGACTCGGCGGAGGAACAACCTGAGCCTGCCCCAGTAGGCAGAAGAAGGCATGCCCAGTATGCCCTGGCCTTGGCAAAGAGACAACGTATAGCACATACACTGACTCAGTAGGAACCCTGAAAATGACACCTTTCTCTGACTCGCACATACAGTAAAAGGGATGCCTAACTTGACACTACCTGTTTTCAAACATGTATAAGGAGTGTAATATGTGCATCCGACAAAGGCAGCCCTGCAGCACCACCTGACGCATGAGTCCCTATTTTAAGCAATATAAAGCACTGCTAATCAAAATTTACCAGTATTGAGCATATTTAAATACAATTGCGCATAGCTGCGTACCATGCTAACCAGCGCAACGTCGGGCAATGTCGGGCAAAGTTGGGCAATGTTGGGCAAAGTCAGGCAATGTTGGGCAAAATCGGGCAAAGTCGAGCAAAGTCGGGTAAACACGCTCACACCTGCCTTACTGTTCCTTAACCAGTCAGGTCTGCCCAGCAGGAAAATAAAAAGCAGTGACAGGACTCAAACTCAGGATACTGTGCACTATAGTCACAGAACTGAACCACTAAGCCATGACAGCATTTCACTGGCACAGACACAACCTAAGTCACTCACACATACCATTTGGGGGGATCACATACCTAACAGTCACAGCCAGCAGGACAATTGTAGACAAATGCAAACACAAACAAATGCTGTATCCCTCCCTCTGAAGAGGCGTATGAGTAACCTCCCCCCAGGCCTATGCAGACAGATAACAGCAGGCCAGGCAGTGTGATGTGGGTTGGGTAGGCTATGAAGTTACAAACTAATATGCATGTAATTGGAAGCTAAGGTCTGTAGTACAGTGGTATGCCTCAAGCCAGTACGATAGGCAACAGTACAGACTGAAATGGAGTACCTGGCATAGCAGTGCAGGCCTAGCAAATGTGTATAAGTGTCAGGTGCACCCCTCATCCTATGTACACCCACAGTAACAATCAGGTGTGCCCCCCCCGGGTAGAAATGTACAAATAATAGCTGTCCCCCCTGTATGTAGAAATGTTGATAAGTCTATGCAAATTGACTCATGGAAGCCCTGCAGGCACAGCGTGCTTCCTGTCGATGTACAACACAAGGGTGAGACCTGAAGTAAAAACCAACTTGATTTTTCACACACATATAGTATATATGCCCATAGTGGGCATGCTCACACACTTAAACAAATTTAGCAAATTTCAGTCAGCAACATACTGAAATGTCATACTGGGCATGCTCACACACTTAAAACAAACGAAGCAAATATCAGTCAAAAACATACTGAAAGGTCATACTGGGCATGCTCACACACTTAGGCCTAACATTATCCAAGCCATGTTCTGGCAAAAATATTGCCAGAGAGTCCATAGAGAACCATGAAGCTTTCTTTCGTTATGTCATAGATATCAGTGTAAACTCATATATGTTCTGAGTCAGTGCAAAGTGTAAATGAATACATGTACATGACTGACATTGCCAACATCTTGTCAGACAGGTTCATACATATTTACCCCCCTCTCAGTGACAAAAGGGCCCATTACCATACCTGGAGATTGTGAAAACCCAGAAATCACATATACAATGGTTACACAGCTCTATCCAAACCTAAAAATATGGCGTCTGTGGGATGACATGGTTTCCCTGGCTGTGTCATATGTGAACTCCAAAACAAACAGACCCTGTACCTGAACAGTCTGTTGAGACTCACCCTCTATACAGGATATGAAACTGTTGAATGGGTTACAGCAACGTTTGGCACACTCCACAAATGTTGGTGCACAACAGACCATGGGAACTATAGTCTTTTTTATTTATTTATTTATTTATTCCAGTTTGGTGACCGGGGAGGTCCACTGGGCTTGAGAGCCCGTTTTCAGTGGAGGCCCGGGGAGAAAAGCTCCACATAGCAAGTTACATAAAGTATTATAATGTTCATTTTGATTAAGCAGTGAAGTTCTGTATCACAACTTACATAACAAAATAGACATGTAGAAATATCATATTGCACCTTCACATAAACAAGTTGAAAAATAGCAATAGAAAGAGTCAATATAAGTTACATTCAAATATGTAGTTGTACACTTTTTTTTTTATAAGCCTAATAAGCCTGATCTCCAAGGCCATGGATTCCATCATTATGGAACTCATAAACAGAGCTATTGGGAGCCTACAAATACCCAGCCCTACCCATTGTGGTTTGGTCAGAGGCATATCATGGTTCCGAAACCTGCTAGACAGTTTTCAAGGCAGTCACCCAGGACATACATTAATGAAATGAGCTCCACACGGCCTACATAGACCTTGAAAAGCCCTTTTCCAGCATCCCACACACATGTCTTATCCACAAAATCAACAACCTGTGCATAAACACATATGTCATCTGATGGATTGCCAAATGGGGCACAGATAGATCCCACAAGGTAAGAATTGTGGTCTCCTGTTCAAGCTGGTAGCAACTGCTGTCCCCCATGGCTCAGTCCTGGGACCCCTCCTGTCTGGTGTATACTTTTCAGAAATACAGTCAAACACTCGAGGGCTATGTTTAGCAAAGTTTGTGGATGACTGCAAAAAGGTTGTCATAATCAATGCTTGGGACAACAGAGACATCCTTAAAAAGGGTCTCAGTCAGATGGATGTGGTGTCAAAATTATGGCCTCCAGCTACAGTCATACAAATACCACATAGGTGCCAACACCCTAAATATGGAAGTAATAATAAGGATCTATGGACACATGTGGATAGTCATCTCTACTTCCAGAAACACATTCACAAAGTGGTTAGAAAATCATGCTATGCATTCCCACAAATTGCCAAGGTCTTTGCATGTAGGTCAAAGGAGGTTCCCTCTACTCATCAGTCATCAGACACATCAGAGTGTATCATGGCACACTTGCGATGAATCTGACTAGGCACCTTCAGCAGCTGGAAAGACCACTGAAGTACTTCAACAAGAGGATTACTGACCTCAAACAGTTGCTCAATGCAACAAGACTGAATTTAACTCAATCTGTACTCTGTTGCATACTGTGTACTCAGGCGATCTCTGCCCAACAGACAGGTCCATGTCCAATGCAGAACTGATGTACATGCACTATCTGAAGTAAACCCAAGCTCACTGTGCTACATGCTCTAGGGATATCATCATCACAACAATAAATAGAACATGTTGGAGGGATATATTACTAACTCACAGACTTCCCTTGCTTTGGAACAGGCTGCCAACCTCCATTAAGCTGAGTCCCTAACTAACACTCTTCCAGAAGATCCTTGACGAGTGTATGTGAAACTGAACTGTCACACCATGGATCACTTCATCAGCTCTACTACACAGAGGCCTAGGGAACTAACCCCATGTGTGGTGATAGCTGCACACTCTGGCCATACTAATATATGCCTTCAGGCAGATAGCCTATTACCTACCTATGTACCTATATATATATATATATATATATATATATATATATATATATATATATATATATATATATATATATATATATATATGTGTGTGTAGGGGGAACACAGTATAATAAGCCAAAGATGGATGGGCAGAGATGTGTGTAAGAGAGTGACCATGACAAGGAGCCATCCAGGACTGTCCCACACAGCACACATCCCAATGGCACAAAAGACATGAGGTGCACATCTCATCCACTGTACATAACAGACACCAGTATATGTAAGCATTACAGTGTATGTGGTCCATGTGCCTGCTGTACAACATGACTGTACAATGAAGTACACATCTACTATCTATAGACATGTACCTGTCACATAGGTTCATAGGTATGTAGTAAACTATCTTCACGAAGGCATATATTAGCCTAGGCAAGTTGTGCAGCTTTCACCACCCATTTGGGTAGTCTACCAAGCCCTAGTTCTAATAGTTAGCATCTTAAGCCCCTTTCTAGTGGGGCTGCTGATGTGATGCCTGGCGTGAATTGTCTGTTTCCCATCCACTCATCAAGGTTCCTATTGAAGAATGTCAGTGAGGGACTCTGTCTGATGTACATTGGGACTCTGTTCCACAGTAAGGCAAGTGTCCGGGATGGTACTCTATCCCACCAGCATGTTGTATTCATTATTGTGATGAGGTTCATATCCCTGGAGTGTGTAGTGTGACTCAATTTTGTTATCCGTAGATGGAGCATGTTCAACAGTTATGTGTTGGACATGGCTCTGTATGTTAGGCAGACTGTGCCTCTGAGTAGGTGGTAGCTCTTCCTTCTTCTAGAGCCAATTGATTCCAATAGGCATCCCGTGTTCAAAGGCACCGGAATGAGTTCCAAAGTCTATGACCAACTTCAAATCGGTGTGCTGCCTGTGCACTAAAGCGAATTCCAGGATGGATGATTCTTCCTTCCTCTGAAGCCAACTGGAATCAGCAAACTGCCTGTTTGCAAAGTCACTGGAGCAAGTTCCAAAATATTCCTAGTTCTAAAGCCAACTTCAAATAAGCATGCTGCTTGTATTCAAAAATGGACTCAGGAAGAGATAAGCGTTTTCGGTTGCAAACCTTCTTCAGATCCTGTGTTTATCTGCTTTGCTCTTCTTTTTATACTGTGTGTATTCTAGGTATTGGCCAATGAGGTATTATATTCAAATAAGACTCTCTGCCTTCATTATTTATTGGATACACTTACTACTTGTATCCAATCAGTCTTTTTATATACACTGCCAAATCAGTTTAACTTCCTGGGTTCCTGCAAGTATGTCACTGGTTATTCTGTCCTCTTGGGTGGAGTCCATTCTCATATGTTCTTTAGTAGCTAGTTGTATAGCTTTACTGTCATGTTATTCAGTCCTATTTCTTTTGGGAGTGGTTTACTGATAGAAGTGTATTATCGCCGACTAAGCCTCCTTTCTTTTAGTACTGGTTTTAAGGGGACTACTGCGTTAAGGCCAGGACTTTGACTGGCACACAAGTTCATAATCCATTCCATTTCTATTTTTTTAGTTCCGTTGAACAAATCTCCACCTTGTGCTGTAACTGAAACTTGGGTTAATATCATAAATTTAAAGCTATGCCCTGGATTTTATATACTGATACAAAGCGTTGACTTCTATCTTGTTATGGATGTCTCTTAGATGCCGTAAGATACGCTCTTTGAGTTTTCTATTAGTTTTACCCACATAGAATGACATACATACTTCACAGTTGGCTATATATATCACATTCTCTGTATTGCAATTTTCATTGCCTTTATAGGAATATACTTTATGTGTGATAGGATGTTGGAACACATTAGTCATATTAATATAGTTGCATGCCTTACACTTCCCACATTTAAAAGTTCCTTTTTTTCTTTATTACACTTCTCTGTGTTGTTTCTGTTCTATTGTTACACAGTAGATGTTTCAAGTTCTTCTTGTTTTTATATGTGAATTTGGGTTTTTCTCCTACTATACTTTTAATTTTAGGATCCACTGTTAAAAATGGACAATATATTTGAATAACTTTGTGTATTTGTTTATTATCTGGTGCATAGGTTAATATACATCTTAGCGACTCTTGGGTTTCATTATTCTTCTATCCTTTGACATGTTTATGATGATAATATGGTTTTCCATTGCCTCGTCGTAATTCCATCGCTTGTTCAAAGTCCATCTGGTTCTTCCTATACCCTCTAGTTGCTAAGTTATCCACCAATTGGTTAAACTCTTGCTGAAATGTATCTTCCTTTGTACATAGTCTAGAAATGTGTATGACTTGATTTTCAAATATGTTGTTCAAAATATGTGTGGGGTGCATGCTAGTTCTATGTAGCATGTGGTTCTTCCATGTAGCTTTCCTATGTAGGGCCGCCTCTACTGTTCCCTTTTTAAAGATAATGCTTATATCCAGGAAATCAATACTTTCCTGGGAATACTTGGACTCAAACTTCAAAAAGTCTGTTTTGGATGTTAGATATCTTAGAAACTGTTGGTATTGATGGACTTCTCCTTTCCATAGTCATAGTATGTCATCCACAAACCGACCATAGAATAGTACTTGCTCTTTCCTTATGTTGTCTTTACTATTCATCCATTGTAACTTCCACTGTGCTAGTACTATGTTCGCATAGCTATTGGCACTGGGGGTGCCCATGGCAACCCCCCATTTTTGCCAATAAATATTTTTGTCATAAATGAACACATTACTGCTTGGTATAATATCCAAAAGGCCACAGATAACATCAACTTTCATTGCCATGCTGTTGGTGCATGTGAACTGCCTTACATCTTCTATCCCATATTCATTGGGGATACATGTAAATAGACTATTAACATCTAGAGTTACCAATAATAAGTCAATGAAGTTACCAAATCTTTCATAGTTTCTTGTAGTCTCTCCAAGAGGTGTGCCGTGTCCTTCAGTACTGTTCTCGCTTTTTGCATAAGTTTTTTAAGTTCATCCTCCACATATATTGAAAGTGGTTCCGTGATCCACCCTCTGCCCGATACTATGGGTCTGAGAGGTGGATCCAGTACATTTTAATGCACTTTCGGTATTCCTTTAATTTCTGGTACAGTAGGGTGGGATACTTCAAGAACTCAAACAGTTCTTCATCTAATTCTCTGCACATCGACTTATCATATAAATCATCTTTCACTTTTTTTGTTAGCTCTTGTAGCGGAGTCTTGATAATTCTTCTGTAAGTTGATGTATCACTCAGCATTTCCAGCATTTTTCTGTTGTAGTGTTCTTTATCCATAACTACTAAGGCTCCTCCTTTATCTGCGGGCTTGATTATTATTTCTTCATTTTGCTGTAGTTCCTTCAGGGCTGTTTTTTCTTTCCTGGTCATATTATGAAACTGTTTGCCTTTATTACTCTGCTTCAGTTGTGCTATCTCCTCTTCACATAATGTTATAAACATTTCTACTGCTGGTGGATTTATAGGTACAAATGTACTGGGTTTCTTGTACACAATCCACTGTTACTTTCTTCTTTCATATTCATTCTACCATCAAAAATATATTTTAAAGTAATGCTTCATCCAAAACTTTTAAGGTTAGTGATCACCTCGCTCAGTTCAGACTTCAATGAGGGTATAAAACTAAGTCCTTTCTGTAATAGGTCATTTTATTCTTTAGTCGGCTCATATTTAGAGATGTCAATCACCAATGAATTAACATCATTCTTTAAGTGATGTGGTTCTTCTAGGTCACTTTTCTTTTCTTCCTTTCCCTGCTTAGGGATCTGGGTACCCTGCTTTCTTTGTTCAGTAACAGAAAAGGAAGTTGTTGAAAGATGGGTATATGGATCGTGCCTTTTTTTGGCACGGTTCCTATCTCTCCTTTAGGAGCATCCTTTCCTTTCTTCTCTCTTTGCGAGGTATCTTTTCCTTCTGTTGTTGGTGTAGATATAATTTCTAAGTCTCCCAATAATATTCTTCCATTATTCATCCTATTCCTGGCTCCTTCATCAGCGTTGATAGTATCCCTGATGATTGGTGCATGTATATCTACTTGTACCTGCCGTGTTTTACCTGCATCAGTCTGTTGCCCTCTTTTCCGAAAATCCTTGGGCACTTCCATTTTCCGCTGATGTCTTTCTTTCCTGGGCCATTCAAAAAGGTAGCCTGCTGCAAAGTCATCAAAATCCCTCTTAAGTTTACCTATTTTAATCATTTTGAGCCTATTATCATAGGCATCCAGTTTATCCTGTAATCTCTCAAGTTTGACTATGTCATTATCTGATAGCGTCAACTGTTCTAATTCTTTTTGCTTAGTCTGTAAGAACTGTGAGATTTCCGTATCTTGCGGCTTGAAGTACTCCATGAGTAACTTCATGTATTGAAAACTGGTCTCTATGTTTATTTGTTGCCATCTGGCCAATAAATCCGGGTATGTGTTCCCATAGGTAGGCATGCATCTAACTCTCAAGCCCCTAGGGATGACATTATGGTGAAGGCAGGCTTCCATATGGAAGCGTTGCCATTGTAATCTTTTTAGTTTGTACTGTTCTATGGTCAGTTTGTGGATGACATACTATTACTATGGAAAGGAGAAGTCCATCAATACCAACAGTTTCTAAGATATCTAACATCCATAACAGACATTTTGAAGTTTGAGTCCAAGTATTCCCAGGAAAGTATTGACTTCCTGGATATAAGCATTATCTTTAAAAAGGGAACAGTAGAGGCGGCCCTACATAGGAAAGCTACATGGAAGAACCACATGCTACATAGAACTAGCCATCACCCCACACATATTTTCAACAACATATTTGAAAATCAAGTCATACGCATTTCTAGACTAAGTACAAAGGAAGATACATTTCAGCAAGAGTTTAACCAATTGGTGGATAACTTAGCAACTAGAAGGTATAGGAAGAATCATATGGACTTTGAACAAGCGATGGAATTACGATGAGGCAAAGGAAAACCATATTATCATCATAAACATGTCAAAGGATAGAAGAATAATGAAACCCAAGAGTCCCTAAGATGTATATTAACCTATGCACCAGATAATAAACAAATAAACAAAGTTAATAAAAAATATTGGCCAGCTTTAACAATGGATCCTAAAATTAAAAGTATAGTAGAAGAAAAACCCAAATTCACATATAAAAACAAGAAGAACTTGAAAAGTCTACTGTGTAACAATAGAACAGAAACAACACAGAGAAGTGTAATAAAGGAAAAAATGAACTTTTAAATGTGGGAAGTGTAAGGCATGCAAATATATCAACACAACTAATGTGTTCCAACATCCTATCACACATAAAGTATATTCCTATAAAGGCAATGAAAATTGCAATACAGAGAATATGATATATATAGCCAGCTGTGAAGTATGTATGTAGTTGTATGTGGGTAAAACTAATAGAAAATTCAAAGAACGTATCTTACGGCATCTAAGAGACATCCATAACAAGATAGAAGGCAACGCTTTGTATCAGTATATAAAATCCAGGGCATAGCTTTAAATTTATGATATTAACCCAAGTTACAGTTACAGCACGAGGTGGAGATTTGTTCAACGGAACTGAAAAAATAGAAATGGAATGGATTATGAACTTGTGTGCCAGTCAAAGTCCTGGCCTTAACGCAGTAGTCCCCTTAAAACCAGTACTAAAAGAAAGGAGGCTTAGGGGGTGATAATACACTTCTATCATTAAACCACTCACAAAAGAAATAGGACTGAATAACATGACAGTAAAGCTATACAACTAGCTACTAAAGAACATATGAGAATGGACTCCACCCAAGAGGACAGAATAACCAGTGACATACTTGCAGGAACCCAGGAAGTTAAACTGATTTGGCAGTGTATATAAAAAGACAGATTGGATACAAGTAGTAAGTGTATCCAATAAATAATGAAGGCAGAGAGTCTTATTTGAATATAATACCTCATTGGCCAATACCTAGAATACACACAGTATAAAAAGAAGAGCAAAGCAGATAA
This sequence comes from Protopterus annectens, assembly GCF_019279795.1. Classification (NCBI taxonomy): domain Eukaryota; kingdom Metazoa; phylum Chordata; order Ceratodontiformes; family Protopteridae; genus Protopterus; species Protopterus annectens. The sequence goes on from NC_056747.1 coordinate 1,268,008,327, forward strand.
ACACAGGATCTGAAGAAGGTTTACAACCGAAAGCGCTTATCCGTTCCTGAGTCCGTTTTTGAACACAAGCAGCATGCTTATTTGAAGTTGGCTTTAGAACTAGGAATATTTTGGAACCTGCACCAGTAACTTTGCAAACAGGCAGGTTGCTGTTTCCAGTTGGCTTCAGAGGAAGGAAGAATCATCCATCCTGGAATTCGCTTTAGTGCACAGGCAGCACGCCGATTTGAAGTTGGTCTTAGACTTTGGAACTCATTCCGGTGTCTTTGAACACGGGATGCCTATTGGAATCAATTGGCTCTAGAAGAAGGAAGAGCTTTGGGACTTGTCCCCCCCCATTTTACACACAGGCTGTATGCTGGTTACAACTTGGCTTCAAAGTAAGGAACTTTTTGTAACTTGTTCTAGTGCTTTTTTTGCACACAGGCAATTTATTGACTTGGAACTTTGGAAGTACCTACTGAAGAAGCGGAGCATATAGTTGTCAGTAAATGGAGGTTTTGTACTCAAGGAAGAAAGGTAGCTGGAAGTGACTTCCAATGAATGAGTAATTTCCTGTCTAATTATATTGAGCCAAGTTGCCATAACAAGAAATTTGCTCCGAGGAAAGTGTTTGTCATTTTTAACTAAACAGAATTAAAAAATAGTTTTTATTTAATGAAGAACCTGGGATACATATGTAGTGCTTGCATACCAGCATCTACAAGAAAAGGGATATATAATACCTGCTAAACGGATCATCTTGGAGCTAGCTAACACATGGAGGGAGTAGCGTTATTGTAGCTTTTCATTTTCATATGGTGAAGGCATACTCCCCAGGCTAGAGCTTGTTCACTTTATCTTTTCATATCCTGTAGAGAGCATGTAGAGAGAGGTGTAGGTATCCTTGATGAATATGGATACATCCCCACCCTATGTGCTATGATCCAGGTTCTGATGCTGGAAGGTATGGAATGAGTGGTATCCTGGTAGTGCTGGTGTGCTCTCTGGAGCCTTGAACTAGGTTTCTGTTACTGCACAGATATCAATATTCTCCATACTGAGAAGTGCCTCGAGTGTGTGCATTTGGAGGCTGAGACTTCTGGCAATGAGTAGCATTTAGCTCACTTTGCGGTTATTTGTGTTGGTTATGGCATTTGGTTTATCCTGAGTGACCGGTGTTCCACACCTGAAGTCAACACCTCATGGATCTGATCTGACCATAAGCTAATTACCCTACATATCCACATTCTGCCCCCACCCCCCATTAAGGAAGCCATGTTAAAAAATATCTCCAAAGACAACTTCATGATTCTTAAGACAGAAGTTGTGAACTTCAGGACACCCATGCAGATGGACAATATAGTTATGACTACTGAATCCTACACAATTGCACTTTATAAGCACTTACATGAGTGCATGGATCGTGCTATCCCAAACAGAACCAAGATGCTATCCTCCAAGAAGAGGAAGCCAATCTGGTGGTCCCCTGCCATAAACAAACTGCACAACAGAAGGAAGAAACTGTTGCAAAAGAGGGTAAAACCCATGAGTGGAGGAGCTCCTTGGTCAGTCTCAGTAAGAAGCTGTGATCCCTGATAAAATCCTCCAAAGCTAGTTACGAAAACAAAATCGCCACTGATTCTAAAGACAACCACAAAGCATTCTATAGCTATGTCATGAATCTCAATGGCAACACTCAGATCTGCTCTGAGTTACAGCACAATGGCACTAAATATACAGACCCAACTGATATTGCCAACATCCTGTCAGATAGGATCAGTGCTAACTTTACCCCCCTCTCACCCATGAAAGAGCCCATCTCTATACCGGAAGAATGCAATGTTGCTGTCATCATGGCTGCACAGGTAAAAAACACTCTCTAAAGCCAGGAACACAGCATCCGTGGGACCAGATAACATCCCAGGCTGCGTTCTACATGAACTACAGAATGAACTGGCACCACACCTAAGTACCATTTTCAATCATAGCCTCACCTCAGGCTTTGTGCCTGCTGAATGGTGCACAGTGATGGTTATCCCACTACACAAGAGGGGAGCCACCCAGGACCCCGGGAACTAGCGCCCCATTAGCCTGATGAGCCTGGTCTGCAAGGCCATTGAATGTATCATCATGGAACTTATAAACAAAGACATTGGCAATCTCCAAACTCTGGACCACAACCATTTCGGGTTTGGAAAAGGCAGATCATGTCTCCTAAACCTGATAGACTTTTTCAAAGCAGTCACCAAAGCTGTAGACAAGGGTAAGGTGGTTCACACAGCCTATCTAGATCTTGCCAAGGCTTTCAACACCATCCACCACTCTGGAATTATAGATAAACTCACTAAACTAGGTATAAATCCCTATGTCACAAGATGGGTTGCCAACTGGCTCACTGACAGAACCCACACTGTGAAAGTAGCAGACTCCAAGTCCGACTTCAGACCAGTGACAAGTGGAGTACCACAGGGTTCAGTCCTGTGTCCTGTCCTGTTTGGTATCTACTTCCCTGAAGTACAGGCTAACACAGAAGGTCTTTGGCTAATGAAGTTCCCAGATGACTGCAAACTAGGAGCCATAATTGAAACTACTAACAATGTGGACATCCTACTAAAGGGCCTCAGATGCCTGGTGTCAAAGCCATGGCCTCAAGCTCAATGCCAAAAAGTGCATTGTCATCCCTTTTGGTAAAAACTCTGTACCCATGAACTACAACATAGGTGGTAGTATACTTAACACTGAAAGTGTGATAAAAGACCTTGGGACACAGGTGGTCAGTAGACTCTCCTTTGATAATCACATCACCACAGTAGTCAGGAAATCCTTCTACATGGCACACCTCATCACAAAAGGTTTCTCATGCAGAAAAAAGAGGTCTTTGTTCCCCTCTACTCATCACTCATTAGATCCATTTTAGAGTACAACGCCACTTTTGGTATGTACCTCACAAGACATCTACAACAACTGGAAAGCCTGCAGAAATATCTCACAAAGAGGATTAGTGGCCTCAAATACATGCCCAACACAGACCATCTCAAAACACTCCAGCTTTACTCTGTCACATATCACCTACTCAGAGGTGATCTCTGCCTAACATACAAAGCTATGTCAAACACAGAGCTGTTGGACATGCTCCATTTAAAGAAATCCCAATCTCTCTGAGCTTCAGCCCCAAAACCTGGACCGAAATACAAAAGGAGGGTTGTATCCATTTTCATAAAGGATACCCACACCTCCAGGTTAGTGGCACAGCACGAGGCCTCGGAGACCATCCAAGTGCAACTAACAGTGGGCAAAGCTGCTTATCAGATCGTAGCCTGCTACAGATCACCTACCTTGTCTCAGGACCCTCACTCAGCATTCCTGAGAACACTGGAAAATATAAAGGTCCTGCCAAGCACCATGATATTAGGAGATTTCAACTACCCAAACATTGACTGGGAGAATTACTCAAGTACAAACTCCTTTGCCCAATGCTTCCTAGAGTTTATAAACTCAAATGCCCTGGAACAGCTGGTCACCACACCCACTAAAGGTGACAACATACTGGACCTGATCATCACCAACATGGGGGATCAGTGTTTCCCACTAGTGGTAAACCCCTTGCTGGTAAGATCAGATCATAAAGTAATCACACTGGACAACCATATCCCGACCCCACCCTCAGTCAAGGAAACCACTGTTTAAAACTTTTCAAAAGCAAACTTCACACTTCTCAAGACCGAAGTGGAAAGTTTCAAAGCCCCCTTGCTACAGGATAATGCTATCCAATCCGCAGAATCCTTTACAAGTGCATTCTATGAGCATCTACAGGGATGCATGGATCAAGCCATCCCGAGTAAAACCAAGACTCACTCCTCCAAAAAGAGGAAACCAGTCTGGTGGTCCTTGGCCATAAATAAGCTAAACAACAGAAGGAGGAAACTACTACAAGATAGAGCAAAATTCCAAAAAGGAAAGGCATCACTGATCATTATTAGCAAGAAATTACGATCGCTCATAAAATCATCCAAGGCCAGTTTCTAAAGAAAAATTGCCAAGGAATCTAAAGATAACCACAAAGCCTTCTTTAGCTATATCAAACATTTAGGTGGCAACTCTCAGATATGCTTTGAGCTACTGCAAAATGGTAAAAAATACACTGAACCAACTGACATTGCCAACATCCTGGCGGACAAGTTTAGTGCAAACTTCACCCCCCACCCCCAAAAGGGCCTGTGTCCATCCCAGAAGAATGCAGAGCCCCAGACATCACAGACATAGAGGTAAAAACAGCCCTCTCCAAAGCTAAGAACACAGCATCAATGGGACCGGATGGTGTCCCAGGCTGCATCTTACACGAGCTCCAGAAGGAACTAAACCCTCACCTAAATTCACTGTTCAGACTCAGCCTTACCACAGGCTATGTACCCAAAGAATGGCATACAGCAACAGTCATCCCACTCCACAAAGGTGGTGCCATAACAGAACCTGGGCACTATCTCCCTATAAACCTGACCAGCCTGGTCTGCAAAGCTATGGAGCGAATTATCATGGAACTCATAAGCAGAGACATTGGGAAGCTCCAGACACTGGACCCTACCCAATTCAGCTTTGTTAAAGGCAGATCCCGCCTCCTAAACTTAGTTGACTTCTTTGAAACTGTTACCAAGGCCATAGATGAAGGGAAGGTAGTCCACACAACCTACCTGGACCTCACTAAGGCCTTCAACCGCATTCCCCACTCTGGCATCATAGACAAGCTTACCAGCTTGAACATTAACCCCTATGGCACGAGATGGGTGGCCAACTGGCTCACAGATAGAACACACATGGTCAGAGTTGCAGGTGCCATGTCCGACTCTAAACCAGTCACGAGTGGCATCACACAGGTCTCGGTCCTGGGACCCTTCCTGTTCAGTATATACTTCTCTGAGGTACAGGCAAGTAAGGGAGGACTATGGCTGACCAAGTTCGCAGATGACTGCAAACTGGGGGCTATAATTCACTCTCTGGCTGACACAGACATCCTCCAGAAGGGTCTTAAAGAGACAGATACCTGGTGTCAAAACCATGGCCTCAAGCTAAATGCCAAAAAATGCATAGTCATTCCCTTTGGAAAAAACAAAGTGCCCATGAATTACCACATAGGTGGTAATCCACTAGGTATGAAAAATGTAATTAGGGACCTGGGGACCCAGGTAGATAGTAACTAACCTCTCCTTTGATAGTCACATTGCCAAAGTGGTTACATATTCCTTCTACGTAGCCCACCTAAGCACAAAAGGGTTCATCTCTAGATCAAGAGAGGTCATTGTGCCCCTCTACTCATCACTCATTAGGCCCATAATAGAGTACAATGCCCCATTTGGTATGTACCTTAATTGGCACATGCAGCAGCTGGTAAGACCACAGAAGTACCTTACCAAGAGGATCATGGGCCTCAGAGATGCCCTATGCAACTCGACTAAAGAAACTCCAGCTCTACTTCGTTGCTTACTGCCTGCTCAGAGGTGATCTATGTCTGACGTATAAGGCCATGTCCAACCCGGAATTAATGGAAAATGTCCACCTCAAGAAAAACAAATCTCTTAGAGCCACACACTCCAGTGAATTAAACCTCAGCAAAGCAATAAACAGGATGTGCTGGAGGGATAGATTCCTGTCCCAGAGACTTCCCTTGCTCTGGAACAGAATCCCAGTTGATGTTCCTCGCAGACTCTCTTCAAGAGGAATCTTGACGAGTGGATGGGAAATTGTAAATTTACCCCTGGGATCACTTCAGTGGCCCTGCTAGACAGAGGCCCAGGAAACTAATTTAAAAGGGAGGCAAAAGCCAACACATTCTGGCTAGGCTTATAAATGCCTTTGGGCAGATAGCCTAGTACCTAACTATTAACCTATGAACCTACACGATCTAGGGACCTAAACCTTGTCACCAAAATAAACAGAACATGCCAGAGGGATAGATTCCAGTCCCAGAGACTTCACATACTCCAGAATAAACTACCTATCTATATCAAACAAAGCTCCTCATTAGCACTCTTCAAGAAAAATCTTGATGATTGGATGGGAAATAGGAAATTCACCCTGAAAATCACTTCTGTGTCTCTGCTCGACAGTGGCACAGGAAAATACATTTCTTGGGTGGCAAAAGCCAGGGTACCTTTTTGGCTGGGCTTGTATAGGCCCCAGGGCTGATAGCCTAGTACCTACCTATGAACCTATGAACCTTTGAGCCTTGCCTAAAAAAGGTAATATGGGGACAGCAAGAGCCTTGGCCAGTATTCAGAAGCATAGGGGCGACAGATGCAAACCATCTGTAGCAAAGCAACAAGGCTCCCTCCATCCCTCTGTGGGGAGGAGCAACCTTTTTGGAGACTACGCACACCCCTTAAAAGTGGTATACTCATCTTTGTCAAGTCTGATGATGTCACCATCCTACAAACATACCTGTGGAAAGCTGAAATCCCAGTAATGTGTATAGAGCATCATGTAAAAGCATACTGCTATATAATCATAATGTAGTTATGTAGGGGTTTGAATCCTACACTTGCCTACTGTGTGTGTGTGTGTGTGTGTGTGTGTGTGTGTGTGTGTGTGTGTGTGTGTGTGTGTGTGTGTCTTTCTGGGATGGAGCAACCTTTTTGGAGACTACTCACACCCTTTAAAAGTGGTATACTCATCTTTGTCAAGTCTGATGATGTCACCAACCTACAAATATACCTATGGAAAAGTAAAATCCTAATAATGTGTATAGTGTTTTGTGTAAATGTGTGCTGCTGTAGTATCATAATGTAGTTAAGTAGGGGGTTGAATCCTGCACTTGCCAACTGTGTATGAGTGTGTGCATCTCCCTGAGGAGGAGCAACCTTTTTGGAGACTACTCACACACCTTAAAAGTGGTATACTCATCTTTGTCAAGTCTCATGATGTCACCATCCTACAAATATACCTGTGGAAAGGTGAAATCTCAGTAATGTGTATATCGCATCAGGTAAAAGTGTACTGCTGTAGTATCATAATGTAGTTAGGTAGGGCTATGAATCCTGCACTTGCCTACTGTGTGTGTGTGTGTGTGTGTGTGTGTGTGTGTGTGTGTGTGTGTGTGTGTGTGTGTGTGTGTGTGTGTGTGCCTCTCTGAGAAGGTGCAACCTTTTTGGAGACTACTCACACCCCTTAAAAGTGGTATACTCATCTTTGTCAAGTCTGATGATGTCACCAACCTACAAATATACCTGTGGAAAGGTGCAATCCTAGTAATGTGTATAGCGCATCGTGTAAATGCATACTGCTGTAGTATCATAATGTAGTTAGAAAAGAATTTGAATCTTGCACTTGCTGTCTGTGTACCAATGTGGAGTGGGTTTTGATTTTTCTAGTGTATGACATATCACAATGACAACTGTATGTGCATTACACATGTAAGGTAGCTGTGGGGCAAATCCATATACATACATGTGACCTCAAGTATTTCATAGGTGGGTACTCTGCTTTCTCCATGAATGCATGTGTTATCTTTGCCAGAGCGTGCTGGCACTTTCCAGACCTTAGGTCACTTCTGTATGCTTGTGACAAGCTTAGCCACTGCAGTGATCCCTGGACTATGTCTTCCGTTTCACATCCACTCATCACGGTTTCTATTGAAGAGTGTGAGTGAGGGTTTATGCTTGAGGTATATTTGAAACCTGTTCCAAAGCAAGCAAAGTCTGGCAAAGATGACTAATCATTATAGGTGTGCAACAAACTCTGTGGATCTGCATGCCAACCCTTTATTGCTTTTGTGCTCCACAGAGGGATTTCCAAAATCCTTTGCTAATGTGATCATCAAAGGAGAGATGACTTAACACATGGCTCTATGTATACATTAGTACCTGTTCCACATTTTGGGGGATACTACCTATGTGGTACTCTGGGGATACTTTGTTTTCTAAAAGTGGATAACTATGCTTTCTTAGGCTTATAGCTTTACAGCATGAGTTTGACATCAGGTATCTGTCTGTATGATACCCTTTTGGAGGATGTGTGTGTCATCTGGAGAATAAAGTATAGCCCACAGTATGCATTGTCATCAAACGTGGGCAGACATATCCCTACTGTGTTTGCTTGTACCTAAGAAAGCTATATGCCAAACAGGAGTGGTCCCAGGACTGAGTGCAGGTGAATACCACTTGTTACTGGCATAGAATAGTACATGGAGGCTGCAAATGTTACTGTGTGCCCTACATCTGTGCGTCAGTTGTCAAGCCATCATCTAACAATCGTTTATGGTCAGTCTGTTGAGGTTATGTATAATACCAGTATGTGGGATGGGCATGAATTGCTGGTGAGCTATAGCTTGGCTGTGTTGACCTCCCCTCCCTCGCCTATAGCCTTGTTGACTGGCTTGAAGTCTACTAGGTGTAGGAGCCATGATCTGGCCTTTAGAGAACCTAAGTGAGTATGGTGCAGTGTTTGCAGGTTCATAATGTCTCTGTTAATGAGTTCCATAATGCTGTGCTCCATAGCCTTCCAGATAACATTGGTCTGGCTTAATGGAGTGAGAGTTTCCAGGACCTGTTGTAGTTCTACCCTTAATCAATTTATGTTAACATTTGCACTGGGTGTGACAAGAGTGGACAGGTTTAAGAATAAGTATATTAGAGGGTCAGGCCAGGTTTGAAGGTTAGTAGACCATGCCAGATTGACAGGATTAAGTTGGTTTGTACATGTGCTGAGGAGGGATGCAGAGTATATTGTGAAATAGATGCTAAGGATGAAGCCACCAGGTAACAGGAAAAGAGGAATGCCTAAGATGAGGTTTATGGCTGTGGTGAGAGAGGACATGCAGGTGGATGGTGTGATAGTGCAAGATGCAGAGGCCAGGAAGAAATGATGTACTGTGGTGACCCCTAATGGGAGCATCTGAAAGGAGAAGAAGAAGAAGAAGATGTTGTAGCTCAACCCTTGTGGACTGTGAACACCATTACTGTGTGTCATTCCACAAGTATGTAACCTGAATAGAGGCTGCATCTGGACAGAGCATTTAGGTGAGTGGTGACTTCATATGTCAGCTTGTGTATGACACAGCCAGGGACACTGTCCAGTACCATTGCCACTGTGGTGTGTACTTTGTTAAAGAGATGTTTTAACTAGAATGTCTGTGAATCATCAGGTTTTACATTATTCAGGTCTGGAAATGTGGCCCTTGTGTAATGACAGGGTGGTGAAATCCGCATTCAAACTGTCTGATAAGGAATTGGTAATGTCAGTCAGATAAGTGTACTTTGTGACCATTTGCATTAACTGTGACCCGGTCTGAGATTTCCCCTGTAAATTATGAACAACACTGAAGAAAGCTTTAGTGTTGACATTGGAACCTTGCCATTTTGTATTTTGAAGCTTGCTTTGTATGTTTATTGAGGGATTGTATTTTCCCAATGATACTGACCAGAGAGGTTATCCCTTCTTGGTATGTAACTCTTTTGGTACAACTTCACACCTTCTATTATATATTTAGTTTATGGCAGGGGTCCATGAGACTAATGCACTTTTACTGTATAAGTGAGAATTTCTTGTGTTTGTGATAGCACGGTCCATGCAACCCTGTAGGTGAACAGTGTGCATTAATAAAGGATTATGCAGCTGGGACAGTGTTAACCTTAGTAATGCAAACCAATGACAGATAGCAACAACAGCATCACCCACAGCACAGTGTCAACCCGTGTCATACACACACATGTGTACTCAAGTTTCAAAATGTGTGTAGTACAATGTATACTGGCCACCAATAGAAAGTATGGAGTGTTAACACTGGCCAATACAGGGCATGTCACCCTACCCATGTGTCCAATATGCACGTACATGCAGACAGTGCACCTCCACCATGTTCACAAATGTACACCTGCAGACCTGTGCTGCACATACCCCACACTTACTCTCCACTGTATAACACATGCTGACACAACTACACACATCAGCCAAGTGGCACATGGGCAAACAAAACACAATTGGAATAAACACTGGTGGAAACAATACAACATTGTTAATTACAGCTTTAATGCATCATGCCTGCTCAGCTACACCTTCAAGGATATCATAAAACTTTACTTCTGTCAACATGCTACACATTCAACCATTGCTATACTTTATTAAAGTCACCCTGTGCATCAGCACCATGTTAGCCTGTTCCTGGATCAATGTTACAGATGACAGGAGGTGGCACATGTTTCATCATATGCAAAGAGTGTGTTGTTGGTTTGCTAGAGACCTACACTGAGCCATACAAATGATAGGTGTGTGTTAGTGTGTTTGAGGGCCATGAGTACTGTTATGGGCCAATGTTGATGTAATGTGTGCGGGTATGTGTTTGCCCTAGATTTCTGATTTATGTGTGTGTCTCTGCATGCACACAGTTCCACCATGTGGCTGTCATATACGGGGATTTGTGAGACAGCTACAGACTGTACCTGGCAGGCTTTACAGATCACCGTCTCTGGCCACGGATATGGAACATGTGCCTGGCAGGAGTGCTACAGACAGTATCAGGTACTAATCCAGACTGGGTACTATCTGAAGAGGTTGACATATGTCCACTGGATCCAGGTCCCTGCTGGGACTGGCCAGAGGCACGTGCAAGTGGTCTTCTAAGATGGTCTATGGACAGCCCCCCCCAACATTGCTGGGGCTGGTACTGGCACTACTGGAGCAGCTGTGACTTGCTGGATGTCCACGGCGACCTCCAGCTTCTGATGTTGCTGGCATATGTCCACATCAACATCTCAACCATCCCGCACTGTCCTGACACATGGACATGACATTGTGGAGGACATCCAATGTCTCACCCCAACGTCTATCAATGACCTCAGTGTAATTATGCATGGCACCTGCTAGGTCATGGATACCGTCATTTACAGAGGTGTTATGAGCTCTCTGTGCCCTTAGTGCCTGTCTGGTGTACTGCTCCATTTGTGTCTGTGCCTCCATGACAGCCTGGAACATGCATGTGGTAGAAAGAGGTGTGGCATGTCTGCCAGGGGCATGATGACCAGCAGTGCTCTGATGAGAACCCCTGGGCATCTGCCTATGTGGTACCATTCCAGACATCTGGCTATGGCTGCTGTGCCCTGATACATGTGCCATAGATACCACACTGTCCTGGCCAGTGCAAACCGTACACTGTCCCTCAGCTAAGGGCAATAGTGATGATGGATGTACAAGCAGTATGACTGTGTGCATGGATGGGGTGGAGACTTGTGTGCTGTCAATTGGTGGCCCAACAACAGACCCTGACAAACCTGCCTGTGCCTCAACACACCTATCCTCATGATCACCATGCTGTACTGAACTAGCCCTACCTTGGCACCTGTGAGAGGAAAACAGGAATCACACTTTAATACCTGAACATGATGTCAGATCACATGCACACATGCGCATATGCACACATGCATTCATGCACACATGCACACATGCACACATGCGCACATGTGCACATGCACACATGCACACACACAAAAATGCACTCCTTCCTAAAGCAGACACACATAACACCAGCAATCTCAGAACATACACAATAGCAGGTGATGGTGGGGTACAGTATCACAAGCAAAACAGTCATATCACACATGTCAGCATGCAGGATATGTGTTGCTCAACAGCATGTAGTGCAAGTGTAGACAGTCCTTGTTACTAACAGTATACATGGCTTTGATGCATGTGTTTTGTTATTAGGTGATGGGCCTCCTCCTGGAACACAATGCATACATGGACACAACATTGCTGTGCAGGTATTCAAAGCTCAATAGCATCACAAGACATATATGTGTCAGTTGTGCAAATGGCGATTGGTATGCATATTGTTTAGAGGTGCATATGTGTGAACACATGCAACATTAAGGTGTATAGCAAGGTGTATAGCAATGAAAGCTATGTGTAGTACTGTGGTTACAATAACTGGATGGGGTATAGTACCATAGGCCATCATCATGAAGCATCATGTGGTCACTCAAGGCTACAAATATTTCCCAAACCAGCACTACTCATGCTGTACTGGAATTGTACTACCTTGGCTACATTCACCATTTCACAAACAGTTGTTACATGAGTTTGTAAGGAGGCCAATAAGGAGCATTCCCTGACATGAATGTGCAGTGTGTTGCAGAGTGTTTAAATGCCCCATGATAGTCCTCTTCCCCTCAGGTATATTATGTGTAATGTGTGGATGAGATTTTGGATACTGGAGTGTGTCTTTACAGAGGGTTTGGGAATACTTTGTGTAGAATGTTAAAATGGTCTGTGTATGACATAGATGTGTATGTTATGTGCATGTTGAGTATCAACTGTGTCTATCCAATGATCACTACAGTCTAGCCACATTTGTTTGAGATGGTCTGGTTATTGCATGTGTTTGAGGCAGCTAATCACATTACTGAGATGTGCATGGTCTTACACCAAACATGCACAGCATGCATTATGGGTAGGCGTGTTACATGTCTACATGGCCTACACCCTAAATATGACATGCACTTTATATTTACAATAATAAATGTAGAACACACTCACCAGCATCTGTCCACTGCCTTGATGTCACCCCAGAGGGACCTACATAGAGATGAGACAGTTTGTCAGTGGCCACAACTGTGGTATTGCTACTGTGTGTTTGCAATCTTACAGTACAACAAGAGTTTACATTCACAGGGCTACAGCTTATGTTCCAAATGATCAGTATTGCACAACAACAGGCTCCACATCTTTTAACGACACACTCCACATCTCACGTATGCATGATCTACCAATACAGATAACAGTAGTCTACAGATATGCCATGTTACCTGCATGCTCCATGTGTGCTTGCTGGCTGGCTCCAACCTCAGTCATGGTGTATGTCTGCTGCTGTTGTTGTTGGGCAGGTGCAACCAGGCTCAGGAGGAGCTCCTTCACTCTGGTGAGGGGGGGTGGATATTAACACCACCTCCTGTTGCAAGCTGTTGTCTCCGCACTTCAGCAGCACGCTGACGGACATATCTAAGAAGATCACTGCAGTGGGGGTGTACCTGCTCATATGTCTGGTTATGCAGGTCTAATTCATTTACCCTGTGGACAACATCTTGCCACATTGCAGTACGCTCCTGCTGGTCCTGGCTGGTTCGTGAGAACATGAGACTGTAGTGCTGAATCATACTGGTAGTAATTATGCCATCTTCAGCACTACTGTAAGTGGGGTTCCTGCGATGTGCCATTATCCCTGGAAGACATAAATATGAAAATATGTCTGAGCAAGTCATATGGCACATTTAACATTATACAGTACAGATATCACTGAACTGCCATATATAGCAACCTATTAGCTAACCAAGAGTGAAACACTTTAATTGCCACTTATTACTGCTCACCCCACAACTGCTTGGAAGTGCCTGGCTCACTCTCAATCTAATGAACCATGTTTTGCACAGCAACAAAATAAAATCCCTATATAAGACTATACAAGAGTACCTGGCACACTGTATGCAACATGATGCACCACCTAGCCACAGCATATATACATCAAGCTGATGTGTAAAGAAATATATCATCCATCACAATGAGTGTAAGGTCCAGTAAATGTATTACTATTATACCACACAACTTGTTAATGGCAAACCCTTGTCCAAAATATGTGCACAATTGGGAATATAGGTCACATACTGCTGTAGTAAACTATGAATGTTGCTAGATACGCAGTTATATGTTTTACCACACATATGTCAAAGGACATGTTACAGACATACCCACACACACATCAGACATAATTACAGAACACAAAGGTATGACAACCCAGATAAGCATTTAGTGTGTACTATACAGTACTGTGTGTCAATACTTACACAACCTTAATCTTGAGAAATGTAATTTGTGATGAGTACAGGGACCACACAAAACAGTGGATGCAAGCAATGTGGACATACACCATACTTTGCTGTACAGGCCCAGAGCTTCAAGTAGTACTACAGTACACACAGGATTTGGATTCAACATCAGTACCAATCAATAATCATAGATGTAGTGCTTTAGCCTCCAATGACACACCCTAGTTAAAACCATGGGACTTAATCACACTGTATGCAATAGCACTTTTTCTGCCTAGCAACAGAATACACAGCTTTTGCTAGGATCAAAGCAAGGACCCATAATACCATGACATAAACAGTTTCCCACTAAGCTATCCCACAGATACATATATTTGACATATTCACAAACACATTGACCATCACAGTCAGTTAACAGTACAAAGAATCTATTGCAACAAGTAGATGTAGGTGTGTATGAGTATATATAACTATCTATATATATATATATATATATATATATATATATATATATATATATATATATATATATACATCCATTGGTGTACATATATATGTAGGCACATATACATTTCACCTTTCATAGTGAGAATATCAATTATACAAATGATGTGAGGTGTACAGTAATGTTCATATGTTCATAGGTTGGTACTAGGCTATCAGCCCTAGGGCCTATACAAGCCTAGCCATAACAATTCCCTGGCTATTTCTTCCCACATTATTTACTTTCCTGGACCCCTGTCTAGCAGGGCGACTGACGTGATCCCTGGGGTGAATTTCCTTTCTCCCATTCAATTGTCAAGGTTCCTCTTGAAGAGGTCCAAAGAGGCACTCTGCTTGACATGTATGGGCAATCTATTCCAGAGTCTGGGGAGTCTCTGGGTCAGGAACCTATCCCTCCAGCATGTTTTGTTTATTGTGATGACAAGGTTTAGATCCCTGGAGCGTGTAGCTCTGAGGGATTGGGATTTCTTTAAGTGTAGCATGTCCAACAGCTCTGGGTTTGACATGGCCTTGTATGTTAAGCAGAGATCGCCTCTGAGTAGATGATATGCACAGAGTATAGCTGGAGTTTTTAAGGTGGTCAGCGGGGATCTGCTTTAGGCCTGTGATTCTTTTAGTGAGGTATTTCTGAGGCCTTTCCAGTTGTTGCAGATGTCTTGAGAGGTACATACCAAATGGGGCGTTGTATTCTATAATGGGTCTAATGAGGGATGAGTACAGTGGGACAATGACCTCCTTTTTCTGGATGAAAAGCCCTTCGTGATGAGGTGTGCCACATAGAAGGATTTCCTGACTGTTGTGGTGATGTGGTTATCGAAGGTGAGACCACTGTCCACCTGTGTCCCTAAGTCTCTTATCACACTTTCTGTGTTTAGTGTACTGCCACCTATATGGTAATTCATGGATACATGTTTTTTCCCAAAGGGGATAACAATACATTTCTTGGCATTGAGCTTGAGCCCATGGCTCTGACACCAAGCATCTGTTTCTGTAAGGCCCTTTGTAGAGTATCCACATCATTTGGGGATTCAATAATGGCTCCCAGTTTGCAGTCATCTGCAAACTTTGTTAGCCAGAGTCCCTTAGTGTTGACCTGTACTTCAGAGAAGTAGATGCCAAACAAGAGCGGCCCCAGGACTGAACCCTGAGGTACTCCACTTGTCACTTGTCTGGAGCTGGATTTGGAGTCGGCTACTTTTACAGTGTGGGTTCTATCAGTAAGCCATTTAGCAACCCATTGGGTGACATAGGAATTAATGCCCAACTTAGTAAGTTTATCTATGATTCCAGAGTGGGGGATGGTGTCAAAGGCCTTGGCAAGGTCTAGATAGGCTGTGTGGACCACCCTTGTCCATGGCTCTGGAGACTGATTCAAAGAAGTCAATCAGGTTCAGGAGACAAGATCGGCCCTTCACAAACCCAAATAATAAAATCGCACACTCTTGTGA
Organism: Protopterus annectens; assembly: GCF_019279795.1. Taxonomy (NCBI): domain Eukaryota; kingdom Metazoa; phylum Chordata; order Ceratodontiformes; family Protopteridae; genus Protopterus; species Protopterus annectens. The sequence continues at coordinate 1,268,024,063 of NC_056747.1, forward strand.
TAAATGCATTGAAGGTGTTCACAGCCCAGGTAGCTTTAGCAGGCCTCACTGGCTTCAACATTGCAAACTGAAAAAACCACCCACAGTGTTTAACCACCACATGTCATATACCAGCAACGTATGCGGTCTTGTTTGTCACACACTAAAACCTACATACAAATATGCGCATACTAACCTTCACCAACATATATATCTCCACCCTTCACAAACATTTGCAAAATGTCCCCTGCTCTATGCACATATACAGATGTGAACATATATGACACACGTATATTTCTCCGTATGTGTGTGGCATATGCACACAAGGTCCACACTGTTGTAAGTCCCTGGACCTCACAGCTGAACTGTTGGGCCTTGCTGCAACACAAACAGGTGTCACATATGAACACACACTAACATTAGGGGGGTATATATGGCTACAAATGCTAGATAAGCATACTAGACTGCTACAGCAGTTGCCAATGCTAAGCTGCACTTTAATATGACTATCATGCATGTGTTGTTCTGTCACACCCATGTTTATATAATGTCAGCGCTAATCCCCCCAACAGCCATTGGCCACACTACTGTACAGAACACAGATAACGTGGATTAGATCTTTGACATTTAATGCTGAGTTACACATTTCACAGGTATATCCCACTGCCCACAGGTACACACTGTATTGTCCATAGCAGTAGTTAACCAGAACATCTATGCATAAATAAGTACTGATGCCACATGTAAATGTTTCACATTATGTAGACTGTTCTTCAATAAAATCTACTACATGCTAGTAAATACATATGTGTCACATACCTTTCCTTTGTATGATATGATAATATTTCTTTTTCCTTCTCTCTCTCTCTCTCTCTCTCTGTGTCTCTCTCTCTGTCAGTCTTTGCAATAGAGTGATTGAGTTCGTTGTCAGAGATTGCAGCCTGCTTTTGTAGGTATTTACACATGAGCATGCGATCGTCTCTGCCCCAATTAGTGGCCACCACTTGCTAATTGCATGCAGCCTGCTGTGTAGTAATTGCAGTAATCACTGTCATAGCAACCCAGTACTATAAATTGCTAACAGGTAGGCATGGCCCTTTCAGCTTTCCAAGATGGAGATCATCCCTGTTTGCTGTGGACATCATTGTTTAAGACAGAAAGTTGGTATAGTTCTTATATCAGAAGCCAGGGGTGTAGCCAGAGATTTACATTTTGTACTCAGACCTAATGTTGCTGCTTCCAGTACCCACTTGTCAGTGTAGAAATGTACTCACCCCTCAAAATGCCACCCCAAGATACATGGAAAGATATACTTTCTTTTCAACTTTTACAATTAACTGCCATACAAAGCTAGTTATTGAGATGTATTCCTTTGGCAATAGAATTGTTTGTGAACTGCTATACTGTGATATTAATTTACTCAGTTCTAAACAGTTTGTGCTTTTTTAGTGTTGACAGCACAAGTTGCTCAGAAAAACTGGACGCATGTCAGTACTGTGAATATGCTTACCTACATCCTTGGTAGACCCTGCACACACAGGTATATTCTACATTTGAGTAGGGGTGCAAAAGTACAGACAGCATAAGTATTATTGTGTGCATTTTATCTTGCTGGACTTACAGGGTTGCTGTGTACACGTTAGTTTATCAAGGCAAGTAATCTGTCTGCATAACTCCCAGCTGTGGACCTATCCACATGGTAGCCAGAGAATAGTCTGTTATTTTTTGTCTGTGCACCACACAGGTCTTTTCAGCAATAGAGCAATGGTATTGTTACAGTTGGTTGCTACCAGTACTTGGCTACATCCATTTGTATTTCAATGTTGTATTCCTACATAAGGGTATGCTTCCAAAACTCCTTCCAAAGCTATTTGCACAGTTTGTAACAGCAGAAAGGCTGATATGCCTCTGTGTTTCTGCCTCTGCCAGACCTCTCAAACACTCAGGTACATATTTGAACAGACTCAGGGAAAAGTAAGGAAAAAGTCAGGGACACCTTTTCTGAAGTAAAAGAAGTGTCTAACTCTTATTTATTGTCATTATTCATTAAGTGTAATTCACCACCTTTCTGGCCAAAGTCAGTAATTTTAGGAGGGATTCAGAGGGACAGAGCTAAAATTTGTGTCAAAATCAGGGACATCCCTGAAAGTTAGGGACAGTTGTGAGGTATGGCCTCTGCCCTAAACAGATATGCCAGTGTTTGTCCTGCTGTGATACTGTGTGGGGTTGTAAAGTGACGGTGTAACATTATTTCCTGCTAGAATGGCTGCTTCTCTTATCACAGTCATGTAATGTAATCCCACAACAACTGTTGGTAAAGATCCACAGAACAAGTTGTGTGGTATGGCATTCCTATTTTTCCTTTACATTCACTCATTCTGATGCATGATATATTTAATTCAGCACCAACCTGCTGTATATCTACCGTGGCTTAGTGGTACTTCATGTTGTGTTCAAGGCCTGGGGTTCGAGACTGACAGAGGTGTTTTATTTTGCTCCTGAGCAGAACAAGGGCCCTCACATACAGAGTGACTAAGGCACTTTTAAGCAGTTGTAAGCGGGTTTGCATGGGTTTGCGCAATGCTTAGCAATATTTAGCTAAGTGCAAACAAGCGCACACTCGCACAAACTCCCTAACTACTGCTTAATGGTGCTTACTCCCACTAACCCCCGCGTTCATTTCTTTGAAAGAAAAGAAAAATGGGGAGATAGGAAAGTGGTAAAAAGGGGCACAATGAGGGAAAGACAGTATGAAAAGTAGCTCGGGATATGCAGGATGGGTGTAGGGAAGGTCCATAGCTGCCCATTTCTTTAACAGCAACAGCTGTGCATATGGAATAAATTTGGAGGTAGATATGAAACCTTCAACCCCTGAGAGAGGGGTGAGGACAACAAAGTATGTTGTAATGCCAATTAAAATACATTTTATGTGTCCAGTGGACGTGTGCAAAATGGGCAGCTATGTATGGGGCGTAATTTTTTTTTTGGGAGCAGATTGCCCTTTTTTTCAGGTGACAGTGGAATGTGGGGTAGGGGAAGTAGGTATATGTGGGGAGGTAGGTTGGGGAGGTAAACAGACAAGACAAACAAGATGCATACTGGGGCAGTATATGACACATGTGGTGGATGAACACTTTTGACGGGGAGGGATGTTTGGAAATTGCAAGACCATGAGCCCACAGATGGAAACAGTGCGACTGAGGTCCCCACCCATGGGCAGTCACCACTGCACCTTCACAGCCCAGAGGGTGGCTGTGCTGGTGGCTGTGTAGGAGGGGCAGGCTGACCCGGTAGTTGCACCACCCATGCCTCAAGCTGGCATAGAGGTTCTGCAACAGAACGTTCAATCTCTCTACGCACCACAGCCCAGACCATTGAAGGGTGATAGGTGGCCCTCCTCTGCCCATGCTTGCATGGGAGGGCTGAGCCCCATCCCCTGCAGCGCTTCCACCCAAAGGTGGCACAGGGCCAATGGAGGAGGAGGTCCCAGGCTGGGCACTGGACCTGCTTGTGCCAGGTGCCATGGCCAGCTGAGGTGGGACAGGTGGGTCCGGGTTAGTAACAGTCAACAGCATTCCCAATTAGTTATAACAGCATGCAGAAGTATTCCCATTAACCCAACACACCAGATTTTCAACAGTTGAAAAGCAAGCATAACACATGCATATATAAAACAATAGTGGACATGACAACAGCATGCAGATTGAATTGATGGCAACATGCCACCAATATTGTGGTACTTTAACAAGGCACATGCATAGAAATAAATGCAATTATTTATAAACCAATAGGACATATGTCCCAACAAATGTTTTGAGATTAGACATACCGATTGAGGTGTGGAATTGCATTTTTTATGCACATACAGTAGGGTAGAAAAGGATAGCTCAATTAACAACTTATATATCCTTCTAGTTTTCACTACATTCCTATTAACTGCAGTTATATGTCCCTTACATGTATTATTACACTACCCAATGTCCTTATATTGTGCAATTGGATTTTGCTAGATCATTATATACATGAGCTGTATCTTACATACAAACTGTCCAAGATGCAGATGTTACTGCTACATATTTTGAGATTTGCTCACACACACTACTGCTAAGATGGTACACTGACAGCTCTACTTTCATATAATTATCTAGATATGTTCAGGTGAAAGTATCAGTTATATGTTAACAGCTCCCTACATTTCTGGCAGCACACTGACATTTCTGGGGAACAAAATACCAAGCTACTCATGTGCCAGATTAACCTGTACATGCTGGGCACCAACAACCAACAGTTCAGGGCTGTAAATATGCATAAACCTACTGGCACTCCCTTCATCCACGTTATATGGGCCTACCCAAGTGTGGGTTAACACTGCTTAATACAACAGTACTATTTGTAAAATGCAACAATACAACATATCAAAGAAAATGACACAGATGCACTCCAGGAATTATACTTTTATTAAAGGATTATTACACCTTATTTATTGGGTTAAAACACTTTTTGAAGGCTCTCTCATTTATTTTATATAACAGTACATGCAGAATAATTAATAACCTGCCTGATGACGCAGCCTTTGCAACCTATCTTCATGGGCTTGCTGATTCATAGCCCGGACACCTACAGCTGTTTAGTAAATGCAGTGATATTGAGACATACCTATCTATAGCATAGACAAGCATAGCAATTCTTAACTACTTAATACAATGGCTATTTACTCAGCACTGGGGCATTAGGCATCGCACGGGACTCCTGGAGCCACTGGTCCAGTTGATCCTCCTTACATTGCTTCAGGTCAGAGTAATGGTGCCTGACCTGCTCACCAGTCCGAGGAACTCCAGTGGCACTGGTGAGATCACAAGCTAGACTGTTCCAGGCCTCCGTTTTATATTGGGTGCCCTGGTACTGGCCCTGCAGGAGTCTTTCCTCATGATTGTGGACAAGGAGCCAAACCATTACTTTGGTTTCCTCAGTGCCCCAGTGTTGCGCTTGAAATCGAGTGCCTTCTCCAACATCGGCCATGCTGACTGCAGAAGGGAGCTACAACTAGTTATGGCAAGTATTCCCACCTGTGGAGCTTAAATATGCCTCATTTCCCGCACTTATTTGTGATTGGCCAGTTTTGAAAAAACTCAGCTGTAGGCACACCTGCTTAGCTGATGTTAGCAATGTTTAATATTCCTTTGATAGATATGTGTCTGTTGAAAGTGCATGGCTATGCAATGCTGTCATGGCTTAGTGGTTATGTACTGTGACTATAGTGCACAGTATACTGAATTTGAGCCCTGTTACTGCTTTTTATTTTCCTACTGGCCAGACCTGAATGGTTAAGGCACAGAGGTGTGGCCATGTTTAGCCAACTTTGCTCATCTTTGCCCGACATTGCCCAACATTGCTCGACATTGCTCGACGTTGCCCGATGTTGTGCTGGTTAGCGCGGTGCATACCTATGTGCATATACATTGTAGTTGCGCTATTTGGTGTGGTGCGCAGCTACGCACAAAGACATTGTGCTTGTTAACGCACTGCTCAGCTACAAGCAATTGGTTTTAAATATGCTAAATACTGCTAAATTGTGCTTAGCAGTGCTTTATATTGCTTAAAATAAGTTACTCATGCCTCAGAATGCATAACCATTTCACCTTCATATATATATATATATATATATATATATATATATATATATATATAAAATTCATTCGCTACTATATATAACATTTGAATGCTTTTTTACAAAACTTATACATGATAAATGTCAGGAAATATGTTTGTATACAGATTTCCAATACAAAATGGAATGTGCAGTAGTGGGACTCGAATCGGGAATGCCTCCTCTTTGCGCGAAGGCTCTAACCACTACGCTATTGCTATTTTGCTTAATTTGCATATTTTTTTCTTATTATCCTCTTCGGTGTCCAAGCTGCTAACTGTAGCTAAGCAATGGGCAATCCCGTGCAAACACGCGCAAATATGGGCAGCTATATCGGAAATAAAACAAACAAAAAAAATTTCTTTTAATTTTTAAATTTGTACAAGGTTTAATATATGGGGGAGTGTAGTGTTACAATGTATACGTGAGCTGACTCGCTCATGTAACTCAACATTTCTTGGGTTTTGTCAGTGCAGGGGCGTGGATTTTTGGACTGCTCGGCAGTCCGACATGCCCCCTACACTCGTCCACACTCCTTGAAAGCTTTGGAGTTGAGGCAGCGTGCCCTCATTAATATGCATGGCGTGCTGCTGTCATACTCTTAGACTGGCGTTTCCGTGTAAGACTAATCTAGTCTTACACGGAAGATTAGTAAATCCTGGGGATTGTCATTTCTTTCTTAAATAGTGTCATTGTATAATAGCAATAACCGCCTCTTGATTAAACCACAACAACTATGGGTAAATTGTCAATATACCACACTCACTCATTGGTTATTGCTAAAATATAAATGAGTTTATATTTCATATAAACAATTTATCACAGGTGCTTACACATTTTTCAAATTTAGAATTGAATAATATTAAACTAAATCTAAATTTAATTAGTAAAAAATAATTATTACTTTTACAAATAAGCAAAATTAGAACTGTAAAGTATTTAGATATATTAGAATAATTGTAGCCCCTTGTTTTTAGTCTATAGTTTATTTAAATTACAGTGACTGGTAATTTCAAAGTGTTGATTACTACTTGGTCAAGGCTATGCTTAACTTTTTACAAGAAACTATGCTTAGTCAAAATATTTTTTGTCCGTATTATTATACAAAATTTAAACTATTGCTTTATACATAACCTAAACTATATTAAGCATAAAAGTAGACATCTATTAATTATCCAGATTCCCCCAACATACCTAGAATTACATTCAAATATCACAATAGAAGTGGGGCAATGTTATATTAGTGTTCCTGACTGTGAGAGATATATCTTAACTTCTAGTTTTAAAATACTAGCATATTGGATTGTGTTTTTATGGTTCTAACACTATCTTCATGTAAAAATGTTAATTTTAAAATTAATCCATCACAAGTTAAGTCAATTAATAATAAAATGATGTTTATTTGTTTATTTTTTTATTAAACTTTGTTAATCTGGTAAGTGGATTGTCCTATTTCAGCTATGGCCTGAGATATCTGGCAATAACAGTTGCACAGATTAAGAAAAATGATATGTCTGGCTAATCCTGGTTTGAGCAAACGCAACAAAGGATTTCACATCTAGAAAACAAGCTTAAAGATATAAATGCAACATGGTACACAGTAATGCATTTCACATCTAGAAAACAAACTTGAAGCTATAAAGCAACATGGTACCCAACAATGCATTTCACACCATCAACATAAGTTCGGACATATATATTGGAACATTAAAGGAACACAGCTACAGTAAAGTCTACAATGTGCCAAATTGAGATATTTAGTACCGATATTTAAAGTTACATACTCCTTTACATGTTTGATACATTTAGTTAAAGAGAAGAAGGAAAGTCTAGAAAGAAATCTGACTGCATGTGGTGCAATTTAATTAATTACATACAATATGGTGTAAATTCACCTACAGATTCTAGACAAGTTAATAATATTTTAAAAAAAAAATTAAGCATGTAATTTATAAGATCTAGTTTTCTGTTTTCAATATCTGAATGAATAGTACTTTAGGTTTTATTAATATATTACAAGAAAATAAAAGATATCAATGGAAGGATAAAGGATTAATCTGTTGTTTCACAGGGTCACAGCTTCATAGGTCAGTACTAGACAATCAATCTGAAGATCATTACAAGCCTAGCCAATAGCTCAAATTCAAAAGTTCCCAGTCTCACGAAGGCAGTGCAAGCTAGACATGGGGAGAATTTGGGCTGCCCATCCATTTATCTAATTTTGCCTTGAAGGTAGAAAGGACGTTACTCTGCTTGACCTGTAGCAGACATTTGTTCCAGAGGTGGGAGATACACTGGGAAATGAATCCGTAGTGCTAACATATTTATTCGCTGATGAAGATTTAGCTCCTGTAACCTGGTATTTGAGGAAACATTTGTGCACTGAAGGAACTGATGGTCAAATAGGATTGAATATTTCATGGGCTGAAAGGCTAGAAACAGATCCCCATGGAGAAGTCTGTAAAAAACCTGAATATAAAGAATGGCTGCCAGTCCATTCAGTTCATTAATATTTTTGATTTCAGTGACTCTTTAAGTAAAGAACCTTTGACCTTTATAAAGTTGAGTTATATTCTTAGACAAATACACTGCAAAAGGGACATTATATTCAATAATGGGTCTGATGAACATGAGCAAAGGGGAATTAGGACTTCTTTGGAAATTAGATAAGCCAGACAGAAGGTCTTCCTAACTACTGTAGTGACAAGATGGTCAAAATATAAGGACTTGGCAACAAGGATGCCTACATATGTTATGACAGTGCCTGTGGAGTAATGTGTCACTTATATGGCATGTGAAAATGTTTTATTTACCAAAATTAGCCACAACATATTTTTTCACACTTAATTTAAGACTGTTGTGCTTGTACCTATTGTTAACATGGTCTAACCCACCCTGGAGCTATTGTGAGTCAGTGGAAGATTGAATAACAACTCCAGTCTACAGTCTTCTTCAAACCTGGATAGCCCTAGGGCAGGAGTGTTGGCCTAAAGGTCTGAGAAATAAATGCCAAATGGGAGACTGCCCAACACTGGTGAATGTTTTGCTTTCTGAAGTGGCATATAGAGGTGCACATAACTGGGTCATAGTAAAGCAGATGCACTATAGTAAAAGTGATGAATGCAATCTTAGCACCAGCCTGCACTTACCCATGCATAGGCTGGTCACATTGTCCATCAAACATAGGTAACTCAAGTAATAATACACAAAGGGTAGAACACAGTTACAATAATTTACATGTGTGGAGGAGGGAACACATACTTTGATGTCTTTTACAGTGAAATGTGTGAGTAATGATGACTCTGACAGTGTGGGTGGTGCTTTGAGAGTGTGTGTGTGTGTGTGTGTGTGTGTGTGTGTGTGTGTGTGTGTGTGTGTGTGTGTGTGTGTGTGTGTGTGTGTGTGTGTGTGTGTGTGTGTGTGTGTGTGTGTGTGTGTGTGTGTGTGTGTAATTTACTGTGGGATGGACAGGTCCAGGACATACATGGTAGCAGGATGAACATATCTTGCTCGCACACACCCAAGATGGCTGCTTCTGCCAGGAGTTGCAATGGTTGTACTATACCTCTGCATAGATGTTGACATGCTGTGTGACAATGAATAGTGTCCATTAACAGATGTGCTACTGCCACAACTGCCACAATCCCAGTAACATCCTCTCCTAGCCATACTCACCTCCACAACAGATGCAGCCATGGAAGTGCTAGTGCTGCATGACTGATTTCTGCCATTCACAGCTATGCTGGCCACCATCTGTGGAAGTAGAGTAGCCATGGAAGTGTTAATGCTGCATGACTGATTTCTGCCATCCATGGCCATGCTGGCCACCATCTGTGGAAGTAGAGTAGGAACAGATTCATGGATGGTGGTGCCTGATCCATCTACAGCCATGCTGGCCACCATCTATGGAAGTAGAGTAGGAACAGATTCATGGATGGTGGTACCTGATCCATCCACAGCCATGCTGGCCACCCTCTGTGGTAGTAGATTAGGAACATATTCATGGATGGTGGTGCCTGATCCATCCACGGCCATGCTGGCCACCATCTGTGGAAGTAGAGTAGGAACAGATTCATGGATGGTGGTGCATGATCCATCCACGGCCATGCTGGCCACCATCTGTGGAAATAGAGTAGGAACAGATTCATGGATGGTGCCTGATGCATGGCAGGGGAGAATAAGTAAAGAAGGCAAAAAGTATATGATTTTGTGTGTCAAAACAATCACAGATATGAGACATATACTCCCAGAGGTCACCTTACACACCCTGCATCAGCCTTAGGTACTCCAACATGGCTGCTGCAGTACTAGTCTTTGCCTCCATGATGGTCCTGGTCATATACAGGGGTTTAGGCAATGACACAGCAACTTTAGGGAGGTAGTCCAGTAGGGGATGTCATACTTTCAGGACTGCTAGTGTCACTTGTAACCCCCCCTCCCTGGGCGGTGTTCATTTCCTGGGTGTCTGCAGGTGTAGAGGCTATGACCATGGTCTGTTAAAAGATCCAGTGTTGAACACACAAACTATACTCTTTGTCCACGCCAGCTAAATCCATCATCATCAGAGATTGCAGTTCAACAGCAGTGGTTCCAGATAATCACCTGTGAACACAACAAAGCACCATACCATATGCATGTATGACATAACATGAGAAGTATACATTAATGTAAGAAATGAGGAATAACAACTTTTGAAAACCAAACACTTAAATACTGCACCTTGTGCAGACAGTCATGCAACTACAATCCTCGATGCTCCTATATAACCCACATCAGACAACTTTAATAAGTTTGCCAGTGAGTAATGCAGCCAGAAAAAATATGGGTACTGTTACAGAGGATGACAATTACATACCTGGCATATTTGGTGCATGAGGAAGCTCTGTGCCAGTGCTCTGTATCACTGTCGATGGCCAACCACTCACTGATTTGCCTTCTCATGCTTAGTGAACAGCACTTTTTTCACAGGTTACAAAATGTCAGTGTTCCTGCAGCAGACCATTTCATAATTATAGTCCTGGCCATTGGCAGCATTAATGCCCACTACAAGATCATCAGAGAACTTTGTTTTGAGGGTAGATTTCTCAGCAGTCACATTGTTTGTTTTTGTTTGCTAAACATCTTAGCTATTGCTCTGTGGGCATGAAAGACAGTGCCGTTAGCATAATGGTTATAAGAGCCCAGAGAAGTCCTTATGGCACTGCTGTTACTCTTGTTCTGCTGGTGTGTCTGACAGTTTATCTAATGTCCAGCACATAATATTATTACATAATGTCTCCCACAATGCAACAGCCTTAATGTTCCCACTCCCCAAGGTGTCATGACTGTTTCCTTTCATTTTTTTAGAAAACCTTTTGCACATGTATATGTATAGAAAGAGAGATTTACAAGCTGCACTTTTTCAGCATAGTTCTCACACACCTTTTTTTCCACTATTCTTTGTATTCTATATATTTATTTTGTTTAGCCAATCCTACACTAATGGAAATAGAGGTGACATCTTTGTGACCAATCAGCAACTGGCCGATATTATTGGTGAGCTCACTGACTGGCATTTAGATGCTGACATCTGGATAACCTCTTCCTGAGACTCATTGAGTCATGTCCCTGTCCCACACTGGCTCTTCCATCTGAGTCAAGACCCAGTGGTGAGGGAGCCCATGGTGGCAATTAAGCTCCACCTGGGCCACAGCTGGAAGGGACAGCAGCTGCACAACACTCCATCCTATTCTCCCCACTTGTGTTCCTCTCCTTTTCTGTTCTATGCCCAACCCTATTTGTTGCCCAGTCCTCTTCATCACTGCTGTCTTCCTTCTGTTATATGCCCCCCTTCCTCATTGTGACAGCACATCCCCTGTCAGTCTTGTCTGTCTTTTATGTTTGTTTGTGTACTCCTGCTGCCTTCCCTGACCCACTTACCTTCCTCTTATTCTCTCCCTCCACTTACCTTGTTAGTCTACCACTCACTTGGAAACCGTTTGGAGACTGTTAGCTTGTTATGCCAGTTCTGCTCCAGCCATATTAAATGGACCTTATTTTGGTTATTTTAATTTAATAAGTTAATATGACCAGCATTTAAATTCTGTTTCTCGTGTGCATTCTGTAGAATAATTTTTTTGCTCTACTACTAACTCTATATGTAACAGTTAAGGAGTATGAGGGGGGATAGTATAATGGTTAAGGTGTTTACCTTACAAACACAAGGTGCAGAGTTTAATTCTTATATGGGGTAACTGGCTAGGCTTAAAATGGCTCCTAAGGGCAGCTAGCCTAGTACTACTCTATGAACCTATATAGTTTATATACATTTCTCTGTTGTATCTGCTTTATTTTCCGGAAAAAAAACAAACAAAAAAAACTTGTTTTCCCACCTTTCTAGGTTAGTATAGTCCAGTTTTCAGGTTAGTGCTGAATTCAGGGCTGTGTTACAATTTTCTGTGTTTGCCCATACCTTACTTGGATAGAAGGAAATTTCTCTGTTCACTGTGAGAGAGGGAGCTTTGAGCAGCCTATCTGTCCCTGGAGGAGTGGTTTCAGCCCATAAATTAGTAGTTTATTGACCATTTTGGGCTAATTTCTATCTCTTTCATTTCCCTGCTATAAAACCCGCATTTGCAATGTGTTTGTGCTAATATACAGCTCAGCAAGCTCCTGCCTTCGTGCCTGCAGAGTTCTACAGCAGCAGAGAGGCAAAACAGAGACTTTGGAGTGATTAAGTATCATGTTTCTGCATTTTCTTGCTGCCTTTAGCTAATTTGCCTAAAACACCGATTTTCTAGAGTTTCTGTGATTTAAAAAGCTTGTTTCAGCTACATATTGTACTTATTTTACTGCCTGCACTTTAACAAAGTAATTTTTTGTGTTTAAATTACCTGTTTAACTGTTGTAGGATACACACTCAAGTGTGATAGCCATTTCTGTGCATTTAAAGTGTTTTCTTGATTGTATCTGCTTTATTTTCTAAAAAAAAACCCCAAAAAACAAAAATATACTACTTTTCCCACCTTTCTAAGCTAGTATAGTCCAGTTTTCAGGTTAGTGCTGAATTCAGGACTGTGTTACAAGTTTCTGTGTTTGCCCATACCTTACTTGGATAGAAGGAAGTTTCTCTGTACACAGTGAGAGAGGGAGCTTTGAGCAGCCTATCTGTCCCTGGAGGAGTGGTTTCAGCCCAGAAATTAGTAGTTTATTGGCCATTTTGGGCTAATTTCTATCTCTTTCATTTCCCTGCTATAAAACCTACATTTGCAAGGTTTTTGTGCTAGTATACAGCTCAGCAAGCTCCTGCCTGGTGCTCTGTAGAGTTCTACAGCAGCAGAGAGGCAATACAGAGACTTTGGAGTGATTAAGTATCATTTTTCTGCATTTTCTTGCTGCCTTTAGCTAATTTTGCCTAAAACACAGATTGTCTAGAGTTTCTGTGATTTAAAAAGCTTGTTTCAGCTACATATTGTACTTATTTTACTGCCTGCACTTTAACAAAGTCATTTTTGTTTTTAAATTACCTGTTTAACTGTTGTATGCTACACACTCAAGTGTGATAGCCATTTCTGTGAATTTAAAGTGTTTTCTTGATTGTATCTGCTTTATTTTCTAAAAAAATATATATATATATATATACTACTTTTCCTGCCTTTCTAAGCTAGTATAGTCCAATTTTCAGGTTAGTGCTGAATTCAGGGCTGTGCTACAAGCTTCTGTTTTGCCCATACCTTACTTGGATAGAAAAAAGTTTCTCTGTTCACTGTGAGAGAGGGAGCTTTGAGCAGCCTATCTGTCCCTGGAGGAGTGGTTTCAGCCCAGAAATTAGTAGTTTATTGGCCATTTTGGGCTAATTTCTATCTCTTTCATTTCCCTGCTGTAAAACCCACATTTTTAAGGTGTTTGTGCTAGTATACAGCTCAGCAAGCTCCTGCCTGGTGCCCTGCAGAGTTCTACAGCAGCAGAGAGGCAAAACAGAGACTTTGGAGTGATTAAGTATCATTTTTCTGCATTTTCTTGCTGCCTTTAGCTAATTTTGCCTAAAACACAGATTTTCTAGAGTTTCTGTGATTTAAAATGCTTGTTTCAGCTACGTATTGTACTTATTTTACTGCCTGCACTTTAACAAAGTCATTTTTGTGTTTAAATTACCTGTTTAACTGTTGTAGGCTACACACTCAAGTGTGATAGCCATTTCTGTGCATTTAAAGTGTTTTCTTGATTGTATCTGCTTTAATTTCTAAAAAAAAAAACAAAAAACAAAAAATATACTACTTTTCCCGCCTTTCTCAGCTAGTATAGTCCAGTTTTCAGGTTAGTGCTGAATTCAGGGCTGTGTTACAAGCTTCTGTGTTTGCCCATACCTTACTTGGAAAGAAGAAAGTTTCTCTGTTGGAGTCAGCTTTGAGCAGCCTATCTGTCCCTGGAGGAGTGGTTTCAGCCCAGAAATTAGTAGTTTATTGGCCATTTTGGGCTAATTTCTATCTCTTTCATTTCCCTGCTATAAAACCTGCATTTGCAAGGTTTTTGTGCTAGTATACAGCTCAGCAAGCTCCTGCCTAGTGCCCTGCAGAGTTCTACAGCAGCAGAGAGGCAAAAGAGAGACTTTGGAGTGATTAAGTATCACGTTTCTGCATTTCTTGCTGCCTTTAGTTAATTTCTCCTAAAATACTAATTTTCTAGAGTTTCTGTGATTTAAAAAGCTTGTTTCAGGTACATATTGTACTTATTTTACTGCCTGCACTTTAACAAAGTCATTTTTATGTTTAAATTACCTGTTTAACTGTTGTAGGCTACACACTCAAGTGTGATAGCCATTTCTATACATTTAAAGTGTTTTCTTGATTGTATCTGCTTTATTTTCTAAAAAAAAAAACAAAAAAACAGAAAATATACTACTTTTCCCACCTTTTTAAGCTAGTATAGTCCAATTTTCAGGTTAGTGCTGAATTCAGGGCTGTGCTACAAGTTTCTGTGTTTGCCCATACCTTACTTGGATAGAAGAAAGTTTCTCTGTTCACTGTGAGAGAGGGAGCTTTGAGCAGCCTATCTGTCCCTGGAGGAGTGGTTTCAGCCCATAAATTAGTAGTTTATTGGCCATTTTGGGCTAATTTCTATCTCTTTCATTTCCCTGCTATAAAACCCGCATTTGAGCGGTTTTGCATGACGGGCAGCTCCAGTTAGCTAGGTTATAACTATTCCCGGCTCCACAAAGTCTACTCTTCAAATTTTCCCTTGGAACTAGACAAACTTTCAACTTAAGCACTCAAACCCTTCACTTCACATCCCGGCACTTGCTCAAAACTCATAGCAAGCACTAATAAACCTTAGCACTAGACCCCCCCTATACTGTAGAGAAGGACAAGGCTCTCTATACGACCTTACCTGCCAATCAGTAAAACAGTTCACTGTACCTATCCAGGCATGTCCAAATGGCAGTTTCAGGTGTACTCTCTGGTCCAACTGGTGAATCTGGGCATTTTGAGGCAATGTTACAATTGCCTCATGTACACAGACAACCCTCTCCTCCTTCCACCAAACGCTAATACATGCAACAGATGCAATTATACAGCCAAACTGGAGGCTAAGCTTTCTCAACCCAAGACTGGACCAGGCAGTCAAGTGAAGAAGGGAATTACTTGCATCACACCACCAGAGTCACATAGACCTATGAAACCAGCACCGGCAAAAAACACACATAAATACATGAAAACATACTCAGAGGCTCTAAATAAAAATCTGCAAAAGCAACAGAGACCTCCAAAGCAGACATCCAAGCAACCTCCACCCCCAACACAAACCATGAAACACATACTTCACAAAACCAGTGTGCCACACAATCACAGCCCTTAAGGCAAAATAACATACCCAACACACTAGTAATAAGTGACTCTATAGTCAGGCAAACTGACATCCCACTCACTAGGCTGAACAAGGAGAAGGTTACTGTTAGATGCCTGTCGGGTGCCAGGATCCGCCACGTAACACAAGCACTCAGGTCACTCCAGAACAAGTACAAATATGACTCTGTCATTGTCCATGTTTATGTGAATGACCTGAGCTGTACCTCCCTGGACTACATGAAAAGAGACATGGAGGAGCTCTCTGATCACATAGCCCAGGCTGGTATGACCCTGACACTGAGTAGCATCCTGCCCTCACCAAGAATGATACCACGGTATAGAGAAAAAATTATCAATTTCAATAATTGGCTAAGCTTCTGGTGTCATTCAAAGGGGATCCAGTGTCTGTCAGCCTGGGATGACATGCTCGACAAGCCACACTGCTTCACTAGCAATGGCTTGCACCTGTCACCCTTAGGCTTTCGAATACTGGCCAAGGCTCTTGCCACCCTTATAGTGCCTTTTTTAGGCAAGGCTCAAAAGACAAACCCACCTCCGTAAATAGCACAAGTAACAAAAAACTGAGGGTAATGCTACTCAATGCCAGAAGTCTAAACCTCAAAATGCACGCACTCGAGGCACTCCTCAGTATGAAGAAAATCGATATATGTGCAGTAACAGAAACCTGGTTTAAGGCTCCAGAGAGCACACCAGCACTACCAGGCTACAACTCATACAATACATTTCGGCCACAAAACCCAGACCGAAATACAAAAGTCGGGGGGGGGGTATTCATATTCATCAAGGATACCCACAACTCCAGGTTAGTGGCACAGCACGATGCTTCAGAGATCATCCACATGCAACTAACAATGGGCAAAACTGCTATTCAAATTATAGCTTGCTACAGATCACCCACCATGTCCCAGGACCCACACTCCGCATTCCTGGAAACACTGGGAAACATAAAGGTCCTACCAAACACCCTGATATTGGGTGATTTCAATTACCCAAACATTAACTGGGAGAACTACTCAAGTACAAACTCCCTTGCTCAACATTTCCTAGAATTTATAAACTCAAATGCCCTGGATCAACTGATCAACACCCCCATCAGAGGTGACAACATATTGGACCTGGTCATCACCAACATGGGCGACCAGTGTTCCACACCGAATGTCAACCCCTCGCTGGTTATATCTGACCATAAACTAATCACTCTGGAGATCCACATTCCGCCACCACCCCCGGTCAAAGAAACCACTGTGAAAAACTTTTCAAAAGCAAACTTCACGTTACTGAAGACCGAGGTGAGAAGTTTAAAAGCCCCTATGCTAAAGGATAACACTGTCCAAGCTGCAAAATCCTTTACTAATGCACTCTATGGGCACCTACAAGAATGCATAGATCATGCTATCCCAAACAAAACCAAGACTCACTCCTCCAAGAAAAGGAAATCAGTTTGCTGGACCCCTGCCATAAACAAGCTAAACAATAGAAGGAGGAAACTAGTACAGAAAAGAGTAAAATCCCAAGAAGGGAAGACATCCCTGATCAGTATCAGCAAGAAACTATGTTCCCTCATAAAATCATCCAAGCCTAGCTTTGAAAGAAAAATTGCCATGAACTCCAAAGATAACAACAAGGCAGTCTTTAGCTATGTCAAGAATCTAAGTGGCAATTCTCAGATCTGCTTAGAGTTAGTGCAGAATGGCACAAAATACACTGATATAGCTAACATCCTGGCAGACAGGTTCAGTGCAAACTTCACCCCCCTCTCACCCCTAAAAATGGCCCATAACTATACCAGAAGAATGTAGTGCCCCTGAAATCACAGACACTCAGGTTAAAACAGCCCTCTCCAAAGCCAAAAACACAGCATCAATGGGACTGGATGGTTATACAGGCTGCGTCCTACAGGAGCTCAAAGATGAACTAACCCCTCACCTAAACACACTGTTTAAACTCAGCCTCTCCACAGGCTACATGCCCACAGAGTGGTGCACAGCAACAGTTATTCCACTCCACAAAGGTGGAGCCAAAACGGCCACCAGGAACTATCACCCTATAAGCCTGACTAGCTTGGTCTGCAAAGCTATGGAGCGCATCATCATGGATCTCATTAGCAGAGACATCGGAAACCTCCAAACCCTGGACCCTACCCAGTTTGGCTTTGTTAAGGGCAGATCATGCCTCTTATACCTGGTGGACTTCTTTGACACAGTTACCAAGGCTATGGACGAGGGAACGGTTGTCCACACAGCCTACCTAGACCTCGCAAAGGCCTTCGATACCATTCCCCACTCAGGTATTATAGACAAGCTCACCAGCCTGAACATAGACCCCTACGTCATGAGATGGGTTGCTAACTGGCTCACGGACAGAATCCACATGGTAAGAGTTGCGGAAGCTAGGTCTGACTCTAAACTGGTTACAAGTGGCGTTCCCCAGGGCTCAGTTCTAGGACCCCTCCTGTTCAGCATATACTTTTCAGAGGTACAGGCAAGCACAGGAGGACTATGGCTGACCATGTTCGCAGATGACTGCAAACTAGGAGCTATAATTGACTCTCCGGCTGACACAGACATCCTCCAAAAGGGTCTCACTGAGACAGATATCTGATGTCAAAACCATGGCCTCAAGCTAAATACCAAACAGTGCATAGTCATCCTCTTTGGAAAAAACAAAGTACCCACAAACTATCACATAGGTGGTAGCCCCCTAAATACGGAAGACATAATAAGGGATCTGGGGACCCAAGTAGATAGTAACCTCTCCTTTGATAATCACATTGCCAAAGTGGCTAGAATATCCTTCTATGTGGCCCACCTAATCACAAAAGGGTTTGCATCCAGATTGAAAGAGGTCATTGGGCCCCTCTACACATCACTTATCAACCCCATCATAGAGTACAATGCCCCATTTGGGATTTACCTTACAAGACACCTGTAACAACTGGAAAGACCACAGAAGTACCTCACCAAGAGGATCACTGGCCTCATGCAGACGCCCTATGCAGCTCGACTGAAGAAACTCCAGCTGTACTCGGTTGCATACCACCTACTCAGAGGTGATCTCTGCCTAAGGCCATGTCCAACCCAGTATTGATGGACATGCTCCACCTAAAGAAAAACATATCCCCTCGAGCCACACACTCCAGGAATCTAAACCTCACCGCAACAATAAATAGCATGTGCTGGAGGGATAGATTCCTGTCCCAGAGACTTCCCATGCTCTGGAACAAGATTCCAGTCTACATTAGGCAGAGCTCCTCTCTAACCCTCTTCAAGAGAAACCTTGACGAGTGGATGGGAAGCAGAAAGTTTACCCCAGGGATCACTTCAATGGCTCTGCTGAACAGAGGCATAGGGAACTAATCTAAGGGAGTGGCGAAAGCCAACACATTCTGGCTAGGCTTATAAATGCCTTCGGGCAGATAGCCTAGTACCTACCTATGAACCTATGAACCTATGACATATTATGTGCTTTGTCTCTCTCTCTCTCTATATATATATATATTTATATATATATATATATATATATATATATATATATATATATAGCTTTCTCACTTCCATCCTGGTCATTCATCAGGATTTCGCCTTATGTTCTACTCTCTGCTACCTTCCTGTTTTCCATCACTTTCCTATATTTCCTTTTCAACCTTTTAATTTGGTCAAAAAAAGAAAGATGAACACACTTGCATAATGTCCACTTAAGGCTTCCACATGACTTCCTTTTTGCCACTACTTTATATTCATGATCACACAAAGCTTCTTGGAGGCATGTACACAAATAACATTCACTGTTTTTTCCTCATATTTCCTTGTAGCCAAATCTCAGTAGTGCAGTTTCTTACAACACGTTATTCTACAGCCGTGAGAAGGCTATTTAATAAATTGTCTCTTAGAGATTTCCCCGATGTTCATTGTTAATTTGTTCTGAGAATCATTGTGCAAACAAAATAGACAACTGCAGGTTGGCTGCACCCGTGTCTGACGTGCTTCTGAATCCAATCCACTGGTACTTCACATTAGAAGGGTAACTCTTTAAGGTGCTAATTTACTTTATCCTGTAGTGTTGGGTTTGATTCCCTCAATTTCCACTTGTAAATTGTTTAACTGTGACCAACTCATTTAGCCAGATTGCTCCTGGGTCATCTCTGAAAAGAAGCAATTGTGGTGAGTGTGCTTACTGAGTTAATAAATAAAAAGGTTTTATAGAACATAAATATATAATGTATAAATTAGACATGAGCTGATGTCATGGCATTTGCTGTCATGTCCCACTGAATTGTAATAGTAGATGTGTAGCATACAGCTGAACACCTGCACTGTGTGCAGAAATGCCATGCATGGCCTTTTGCAAGTCCCATTTTTGGGAAAGGGGTTTCTGGACTGTAAATTGCAAATCTCTGAAATGGTAAACTATTCATGAGTCTTTTACATCCTGAAAAGGAAAAACACAAGACATTTGAAAGTCACATTTATTTGCATACTGTGTAATTCTAAACAAATTTTTGCTGGTATGACATCCCTCACTCCCTTTTACAAAATCAGCTCTCTGTTACTCTTCTGTCATATGAAATGAACCTATCTATACTTCTGAGTAAGTCTGCCATAAACCGAGAACTTAGAACTGAGAACACTGTCATATTTGCATCCTGACTAGGAAATTAGGGTGCAAAGTATAGTAAACAATGCTTTCATTGCAAGTTCTATTTTTTTACATTATGATTCTTTGCATGTCTAGGTATCTAAAGCAATGGAACATGGTTTTGGTTCCTACTGGCCCAGAGACTGTGCTCTAATGGTTCTCTGAATGTTATAGCATAGTGACCCCAGTTTACAGTGACACTTCAAAATCCACATAGCTAACCTTTGGTAGCCTATTTGATGAGTCATTTAGGACACTTTCTATCGGGTCCAAGTCTATAGTGTAAGTAAACGCTGCAGCTGTGATTTGAATTTACCTTAATCCCTAATTTTTTTGAACTACTACAGCTTAGTACCCCTAAATTTGTACCTTTTGTTTCCTTGCTTGCTTTTTTTTCTCCTCTTGTTTGTAGATTCCTAGTACCAACTACTTTGTCTTTTTTAATACCACAGGACCAGTATGATAGCTCCTAAACAGGCATCCAATCAGCCCATTTGTTTAATGGGGAGGTGGGCTTCCATGGCTTAGGTGGCAGCCAATGGCCCATTCATTCCTGCCCAGGTAGACCAACCATCCCATTCCCCCAGTGAGTTGAGTAGTAGGGAGCAGACTAACTTCCAGGTCCTGTGCAGCTACCTTCCTTCTCTTGTGCAGCATCCTGTCCATTACAGTGGTTCTTTGAACGGTGGTACTGCTGCCTTGCCATCGGCTACATCTGAGTGCACAGTAGCAGAGCATTCTCACAGGCTCATGCTCCATGGGTGCAATACCTAGTGTACCTGCTAGGTATCACTCACACACCCACATGGTGTGCCAGGGCTGCCTCCATTGCCCCAGGATGGGTGAGCTGAAAGCACAGACTCATTCCCATCCTCCATGACTGGATCTGCTAGCCATCTGATCCACTAACTGATCTCGGGTCAGCTGAGTCCTAGTCAGGACTTACTACTCTGCCTTTGGTCTCACCCAAATTGCTCCTATAGTGAAAAGAAAATTGCCTCTTTTTTTAACCAGTGCCAGAGCTAAACACTTGAATTCTTACTGCAGTTTTATGTTCGGCAATACCCATTAGCAGTGCAGCTTTATGTTTCATCTCCACCTGTGCTGCAGACATGTAGTTTATTTTTTTATTGTATTTGTTAATAAGGTAAGCCCATTGGACCCAAGTGTCTGTTTTTGGGAAAGAGCTGTGAGCAATGCCTTGAAAAGGACTTGCTCAGAGTTGTAAAGCAGGCAAAGTGAGGCTGACGAAATTGACTTTTACCAGCTACTAAAATGTTTTTCCTCTTCTTGTACTATATTTTGTGTCCCAGACCCATGGACAGATGTGGTAATACCTCATTATTATAAAGAATTGTTATAGTATATTCTTATAAGACATACACTTTCAGAATGGGTGAGTGTGCTGGAGGCACAATTTCATATAATACAACCATATGAGCAAGCCACTCTAGTGGAATCACAACATCACTAGACTGTATAACAGAAGGAAGAAAGTCATGGCAAAAATTAGGAAGTGCAGCACCCAGCAGGATACAAGCACTCTTATCAAACTAAACAAACAACTCAGAGGACAAATAAAGTCTACCAAAGCCAAATTTGAGGTAAATGTGGCTTCTCCAAAGCATTCTTTAGCTATGTCCGCAGCTTCAAAGAAAATACACAATTGTCTGCAGAGCTCATTGTTAGTGGAGCCACCTATACTGAGACAGAAGATATAGAAAATCTCCTGGCTGTCAAATTTAGCTCCAACTTTACCCATCTCTCTCTCTCCCCTCAACCTTCCCTTGGGAAACAGTATCAAAAATAACTCTCCTGCTATCACTAGGAAACAGGTCCTTATTGCTCTATCTAAGGGCAAGAACACTGCATCAATAGCCCCAGACAGTATCCTAGGATGCCTTCTAAATGGCATGAAACATGACCTTTCAGGCCCTCTGGAATTGTTATTTAATTGTAGCCTCCAAACAGGCTTCATGAATGGATAACAGCAACAGTCATCCCTCTGCACAAAGGTGGGCCATTTAAAGACCCTGGAAACTAGAGACCCATAAATCTCACTTGTCACATATGCAAACCCATGGAAAGAATTATCATGGAAATGATGAATAATGACATAGGAAACATTCAGACACTGGACCCAATCGAATTTGGTTTCGTCAAAGACAAGTCATGCCTACTCAACCTGGTGGACATCTTTGAGAAGGTCACCAAAGTAATATATGAGGGCAAAATGGTTCACACTGCCTACCTTGACCTGGCCAAGATATTTGACACAATACCTTACTCAGGCTTTGTTGACAAACTCAGGTGGTTAGGTATGAACCCTTATGTCACCAGATGGATAGCCAGCTGGTTCACAGACAGGACCCAGGAAGTTAGAACTGGGGAGTCCACCTCTACAAAGAGGCCACTTACAAGTGAATTCGCTCAGAGATTGGTCTTGGGACAGCTCATTTTTGGTATTTACTTCACTGAAGTCAAGACCAATGTCAATGGCCTGTGGCTGACTAAATTTGCAGATGATTGCAAATTAGGAGCCATCATTGAATCCTACACTGACATAAATGTTCTCCAGGAAGTGGTGACACTGATAAATAACTGGTGCCAGAGCCATGGACTAAACCTAAATGCCAAGAAATGCATAATAGCACCCTCTGAGAAGTCACCCACCCCTGGTAACTATCATACTGACAACACACCCCTAAGAGTTGACCCAGTAGTCAGGGACTTAGGGACACACATAGATAGTAATCTAGACTTTGACCATCATGTGTCTACGGTAGTGAGGAAATCATTCTATGTTGTATAACTTATAGACAAAGGTATGGCATCTAGGTCCAAGAAAGTCATTGTTCCACTGTATTCAGCATGCATCAGACCTGTCTTTGAGCATGATGCCCCCTTTGGTATCAACCTAGCCAGGCACATTGAACAATTGGAACATCCACAGCGGTTCCTCACTAAAAGAATACAGGGCATAAGTAACACGTCCTGTGCATAGTGCCTCAAGGCCATTGTTGTTCTCTTATTTTGGACACAATAGAATTGTCTCCGTGTGTTCTGTTCAAGCAGCTTTATTCTATACAAACACATCACTATAAAGGTTTATTGACTTTAACTTAAGTAACTTATATACAAACTAACAAATGTGATCATGCATGCTCTCAGTGTGGCTGCTCTTACAAAATGGCACTAGGGAGTGCACGTCTGGAATTTATATGTGCATGTACAGCATTGACATGCTTCTTAAAGATACAGCACACTTCACTTACAATCTGATCTACATCCTCCCTCTTTGAGAATTAGATCTTATGACATTATAAGTCAATTTGGCATGCAAAGATCACAGGTAATTCTTGGTCATGCTTTATGTACAATACTAAGTACACACATATATACAATCAAGTCCACGTTGCTGTGTATTTCACTCTTGGCTTTGACACTCGCCCATATCGTGTGGCAAAACTGGGAATTAAATATAACAACTAGAACTGTCTTTGTAAAATGTTTGACCTGTGGAATGTCTGGAACATTTTCTGGAATGGAATCAGAATTTTGAACACATTCTGATATGCAAACAGTGTGTGATTCATTCTTAGATTTGAAATTTGCATCACAGAAACAATGTTGTGATGGTGAGGATGGTTCTGATTCAGGAAGAAGATGTTTGTGGCTCCTCCTATATTCTACACCTTCTGAATCTACCAAGGTCTTGGCTTGGCACAGATGCCTGTAATCTGTCCAATTCAATCTAATCCTTTCATTGTCTGCATTTGTACCATTTCTCCTTCCCTCAACGGACGAAGTAATGTGCTCAATATGTCATAACTAGATTTCTGAATATCAGACTTCTTAATCAGTTGAGCTTTGATGGGTTTACTGTTCTTAGGTTTAGGCTTCAATAAACTGGAGCTAATGAGTAGACTAGTTGTAGTTTGTCTGGAGAGCAGTCTTTGAGCAGGTGAGTCAAGAATATTGTCACAAGGTATGTTTCTGAGTTTAAGCAAACTTAAGAACCTATCAGTATTATCACGTTTTGACCTTTCAAGTAACTGCTTTGCACTCTGTACTGCATGATCAGCTTGACCAATTGACTGAGGATATTCAGGGCTGCTAGTGACATGTACAAAGTCCCAGTCTTTTGCAAATTTTCAAAACAACTGGCTAGTAAATTGAGTATCGTCAGAAAGAAGTTTGTGTGGACTACCTTGAACTGAGAAATGACGTTTCAGCTTAGTAATAACAGCAGTAGATGTTAGGTTAGGTAGTAACTCATTCTCAAACCAATTCGAATAAGAGTCTACCAAAACTAAGTAGTGTTGATTGTTATTAGCTGCAGCTGTTGACCAAAGTAGTTCAGGAACTGGACTTAGCTGAAGTGGTTCCCTTTGCAAATGCAGTCGAGTACTATTGCATACTGAACAAGATGAAAGTACTTTATCAATGTCTTTTGGTAATGAAAGACAAAATACAAATTCTCTCACTCTTCTCTTAGTGGATGCAAAACCTGGGTGACCACGATGCAAAATCTGGATATATTCTTGTTGTAAGGAAGCAGGAACAACAATTTTAGGACCTTTGAAAATAGTGTCATCTTACATCAACAATTCATCTATGTAGGGAAAGTAGGTTTGCATTTCACCTGGTACACTAGATTGCTTTGACGGCCATCCAGCATTAATGTAGTGTGTGAGCTTCTGCAAAATTGGATCAATCTGACTGTGTTCTCTAATGCCATCAAATCTAGTGGTAGAAAAATTACGCACTGCCATCATATCAAAGTCAAAATTCCCTGCATCAAGCTATTCTGTCATATTTCTGAGTGATCTGAATAAGGTATTAGCCAAATAAAGCAATCTGCCTTTCATGTAGACCATTTTGAAATTGTACTTTTGCAATTTGAGCATCATTCTTTGTAATCTCGCTGGACCTGAATGCATAGGCTTCTTTAGAATAGTAACTAGAGGTTGGTGGTCAGTCTCAATCTGAATAGCTTGACCATAAATATAATCATGAAACTTACAACATGCAAATACTATTGCCAAAAGCTCCTTCTCAATCTGGGCATACTGCATCTCAGTTTGGGTTAGTGCTCTAGATGCATAGGCCACTGGTCTGCCCTCTTGAAGTATAACTGCACCAAGACCAAATTTAGAAGCATCACAGGAAAGAGTAACTGGTTTGTTTACATCATAGTATCATAATGTAGGTGGGGTGGCAATTTTCTGCTTAAAGTCTTCAAATATCTTCCGGTGCTGTCCCAACCATGACCATACAACATTTTTGCATGTTAGCTCTCTTAAAGGCGCTGTCATCTCATTAAAGTCTGTTATAAATTTGTCTAAATAGTTGACCATGCCTAGAAAACATTGCAGAGCTTGTACATTATCAGGTGCAGACATCTCAAGAATACCTGCTTACTTGGTTGGATCTGGTCTCAAACCTGAACTCGTGAACAAATGTCCTACATATGTAACTTCTGGAAGTCTGAATTTGCACTTCGGAGGATTGAGCTTCAAGTTTACTTCACATGCTCTTTCTAGAACTTTTTTGAGGTTTCTATCATGCTCTGCTTCACCATTGCCTCCAAGCAATAAATCATCTACTATTATGGCACAAAGATAACCTGAAAAAATTTGCTGCCAAACGGAGTACCAAAAGTAGTTAGAAATGAAGACTTGTGATCATGCATCACTTGCCAAAATGAACTCTTTGTATCCAAGATGGAGAAAACAGTGGCATTCTGTATTAAAGCTGCGACCTCTTCGACTGTGTGCATCAGATGATATGGTCTTTTTAATGGTTTGTTCAGATCTCTTGGGTCAATACATACTCTGATTTCATCTGAGCCTTTTTGTGAGCTGCTACTATAGACGATACCCATTCAGTTGGCTCTCTGACTGGACAAATCACACCTTGCTGCACCATTTTATCTAACTGAGTTTTAACTTTATCTTGCTTAGCTATCAGAACTCTTCTTGCTGGTCTGACTACAGGATTGACCTCTGGATCTAACTTCATGGAATACACAACTGGAAGTTTGCCTAACTTGTCATCGAAAACATCAACATACTCTGAGAAAATGGCTTCAGAAAAATTAGGACTCAGAAATGCACTTACATGATGAACTTCTTTAGCAAAAGAAAGCAGATTAATTCTTAAACTATCTTTGAGATCCAATAAAGATTGCACTGGTCTTTGGACTACATAGAACAACAAGTTGTAACAGTTCTCAGCCAAATAACATGAAAGCATCACTGAACCTTCAGTTTGAATTTCTTCACCTCCATAAACAACAAGTCTTGCACTACTGGCTAGATTGAGTTGTCCATTAGCTCTCACTTTAGCAAATATGTCTGCTGATATAACATTATACTTTGAACCAGTGTCTACTTTGAGCTCTGTGGATTTTCCATTGAGCTGAACAGTACAAAACACCTTGCTTCTTGTTAATAAATTCACTGCATCAATTCTTTCATCAAGCACTGATACACCATCTGCATAGAAAGGTGTCTGCTTTGGCTCTTCTTGATCAACGTCCTTATTTGTGTGATCTTTCTTTACAACTGTGTGAGATTGCTTGATTTACAAACCTTTTGAAAGTGGTTCCATTTTTTACACTTGTGGCATTGCTGACCATATGCTAAACCAGGGGTGTCCAACCTTTTCAGTTGCAAGGCCCGCATTGAGTCAATGGAAATGGTCTGGGGGCAAACGGCAAGTGAGGACCAAAAAAAAAAAAAAAGGTCTCACATTAACTGAAGAGCAAAAAAAAAAAAAAAAAAAAAAAAAAAAAGTCTCACATCAACTGAAGAGCAAAGAAAACCACAGGTTTATGCGGACTAATGTGGCTGTATTTTAGGTTAATTTGAATAATAAATAAATTAATAAATATAAATAAATTAATAAATGCATAATATTTGCCCTAAAATTCAATATCTCATTCTTAAACAGAGAAGTGATAAAGGACAACTGTGTACTGCACAGAACTGAAAATGCAAACTTCACAACCATACTGAGTATTCAAACGCAATGTCTAAAGGTGTTCTGATCAACAAATCCACATTTGTATATTTTTACACTTTTAAACAAGACCAATGGTAGCAATTTGAGAAAGTGTGTAGATAAAAAAGGCATTATTTTTACCCACCTCTCCTATCTGGAGACACAAAAAAAGAAACCAGTAACAACTTCAACAATTGTATTAAAAGCACCCCAGTTATCCCAACATTAAAGATTACTTTGCTAACCAATTCTAGGTATATGGAATATTAGGAGTCCGCCAGTCATTCAGCACAGAATACTTTCTGTCAATACAAACACCACTGCATAACATAAGACTATTCTCTTATTCTTTACTAAACTGTATGAAGCTATATTGGGGGAAAAAAAACTTGAATAAACAAACCCAAAGTGAAAAGCTATGTACTTATCTCACTGGTGCTTACTTGTCCTGGCTGGCCATGAAATATTTATGTTGAAACTAGAAGCTGTCAGGAGACAGAACTGTAATCCTTAAATGTATATGGGTGGATCTATTATTCTAGTCTAGAGAAGCCTTTCAATATTACACAATAAAAACTCAGACAGAAAGAGCATTCAATTTAAACACTGTTCAGAGTTCAACCAAATTATAACTGCACATTAATACATGTAACACATAAAATATATGTTTTGGAGTACTTTTCAAATGCTTTGCATTCACCAAGTCCCTATTACCATAGTAATATAAATGGGAAAAATATAGAACAGAAGCTAGGAAAATTCGTTAACAAAGCACATTTGATGGGACATTATCTCCAGATCATAATAGCAATCCTTACCCAGGGTCTTCATTTTCTAGTCTAGAATAAGCAGTTGTTGAAAACACAATGAAAGGTAGACTACAGAGTACTGCAACTGCCATATATTTTTATTTATTTATCCTTTTTTGACCCAGTTAGTCCCACTAGACTAGTGGACTCTTTTCAGGGAAGACTCAAGGTGATATTTATACTATTATGCACTCAAGGCATGTCACACTCAGTACAACTTATACCAGGGCTGTCCAGCTTTTCCTACAGGGGGGCTACTTACTGCATTTTGCAAAGCTTGCGGGGGGCACATTAATATTACCAAAGGTTTTTCTCTTTTATATGCATGCCTCACTCCAAGAACTGTAGTATTTCATAATCAAGTTCCAAGAGAGTACAGAGGAGTGTATCAGTTTTATGAGCCTTGTGCAAGCAGTCACATTAACTAGTCATTCACAACACTTGAAGTTACACAATGATTTTAGTCAGAAATGTTTTATAAAGTGTTTTTGCTATAAATGTGCAAATCCAGTTGAAATTATTTTGCATTACCAAAAACTGTTCTCGACCTTATTAAAATTCACAAAAAGTAGCACCTTCAAAGGTAGCTCGAACATGCAGAAAGCAAACTATGAAGCACTAACTAACAGGTTTTATAAGGATTTGTCCTTTGACAAAGAAATCTGGACAAAGCCATGAATAAAAGTGGGACAAAGGCCCAAAAATAGGGATAATTTTTAAATATTGTTCTTACAAACTTGGAAAGTGGATAGAATAACAGGTTTTGCATTAGCACAAATTATCTGAATTATATGAGATTTGAAATTCAAATGTCTGTCATTATTTTCTAACTTCAGTCTTGATTTGCTGCTAATTTGCCAGAAAACTACTGTTTTATAAAAAACATAGCAAAATTATGAGGCCAGAATCTGGATATTCTGCAAAAATCTGTACAGTTGAGAGGTATGAGGATGCTAAGAATCATGTCTCTCTCCCCATGTGACTTGCCTGCAACATACAAATCAGTTAGATAGCATCAATACAAAGCAAGGAGAACAGAGGACCAAGAAACAAGTCATAAGCACATTAAAGTGTAGTTAATAAGCGAGTGAAAGCTAATTAAGATAGTGAAGATATACTGCTGAATGATTCCATTGTAGTACAAGGGAACTATTGAGTAATTCAATTACTTTATCCTCCAGTGAAGACCAACAAAAACAATTATTTCTTGTTCTCATAATTTGGTATATCACAATTTTAATCGGAATTGTATTTTTAGTTCAGAACAAACCACTACTAAATAAACACTTTTCATTTGAAGTGCCACTTCATTACACCGAATCTCATATAGACTATGAATGACCGTGATGTTTTCTACAGTGCTTGTTTCTCAACTTTGGGGATGTATCCTGCTGTTGTTCCTGTTTTATAGCAGTTGTACTTCCTCATAGAGCTGCTGCATCACTTCTGTCTGGTTCTGCTTAATAAGACAGTACAGAGATCTATAACAGTAATCCCCCAAAGCCATTGTATTACTCTATTTCCAACAAGAACATGTAACTTTCCAGTAGGTTGACTGAAAACCTGGTAAAATACACCTAGCATTTACTAGAAATCTATAGCAACACATAGATTCTTGGCGAGCTGAGCCTTCATCTTGTAACTTACCTTTGTTGTAGTGTAGTCGGTGTACACAACGAAATAAACTAAAAAATAATAAATCCTCTCTCTACGCTACGATCTCGCTCCTTCCTGCAGCTTTCCTTTATAAAAAATCGCCCGAACGGTGTTTTCGCGCATGCGCATACCAGCGGAAAGACGCTGGTATGGAAAAAACGTAAAAAAAAGAAAGTTGGCGCATGCGCAGAAGAGCAAAACTACACGGACGTGTAAACACACGGAAAAAAAGTGAAATTAAATTTAAATTTAAATTTAAGGGTCGCGGGCCGCATGGAAGAGCTCTGAGGGCCGCATGCGGCCCGCGGGCCGCGGGTTGGACACTCCTGTGCTAAACACTTCTCTCTTTTAGAGTCATGATTTGCACCACAATTGTGACAGTTAACAATAAAGCTGGACTTGGGTTTTGCTGATTCATGCTTGTACTGAATTGAGCTTCAGTGTGCTCCTTTCTTAGAATTTGCTGGAAAGCTATGTGTGTTCCCTGGAAATCTCGTAGCTGCCACGTGCTTGGGCCTACTTTTGTCTGCCATGTGTTGCATACTATCTACATTTGCTCTGGAGCCAACTGAACTCATGCTCTTGTCACTTTCAAGCATACTTGTGTGTTTTTCTGTCACCTCATGGATTTGACAAATCTCAATGGCTTTACTCAATGTTAAATCACTGCCACAAAGCAAAATCATTCCCACAGCAGCACTGTTAATACCACACACAAGCCTGTCCTTTATCAGCTCATCTTTTAAGTCACTAAACTGACATGTTTTAGCTCTGTTTCTCAGGTCAGTTATGTAAGCTGCAAATGTTTCCCCTGTTTTCTGATCTCTCATGTAAAACAAATGCCTCTCTAATGTAATATTTGTTTGAGAGTTACACATTTCTCTGAAGTTGCATTTCAAATACTCGGGGTCCTCCCTCGATTCAGCCTGTACAACAATATGATGATTTTCACCTTCTCCTTCATATACTGCAGATGCATACACAAATGAACGCTCTCTTTCTATGGCATCTGACCCAGCTAGGTTTAGCAAAATGAATGCCCTGGTGCATGCATCTCTATCTGCATAAGCTGCTTATATAAAAATATCATACTCTTGCTCAGATATTCTCCAATTTTCTGCAATATTCTGATCAAACACAAGTGCTAGGGGTTTTTGAAATCCATCTGCCATATTAACACATACCAGTGAAGGGTTTTGCAAATAAGCACAAACATACACTCATGCATATTTGCCAGAAACTTATGCCAGTACTTATAATTTTGTCCAATGCCTTTGTACTTCTGAATTTATACTTTTTGTGCTTTTCAAAATAATGCTAACAAACAAACCCGTAGTACCTTTGAATAATTGGACTTTGTGAAATAAACTTCTCGGGTGGTTTAACACTTTTGTAATATTGTTTGGAAGGCTAAATGCTAAATTCATTTATCATCATTTTGTCAAAGTCACTTGTTATCATTATAAGAAACATCTCAAACAATTTTATGATGAGAGTGAAATAAACTCTCGAGCACTGTAACATTCTCATAATATTGTTTTGCAATACATCACCTCTTAGTGTAAGAAACATATCAAGTAACTGCACAATGCAAATAAATTGGACCTCTCTTTCCCAAAACTTAAAAAATTTCGAAGTAGTTGGACTTTGCGAATAACTGTTTGCAGCACACTGAAATGTCCCCAAAATGGTGGTACCTTACTAGGAAATTCTTTACAGTGCAAGAAACACTCTGTAATGGCGGCGGCACTTTGCAAATAGACACACCCAGCACAAGAAACTTTTTGAAATGGCTATACTTTGACTGTATTTAATGAAATAGTTGTACTTCGCACACAATAAACTTTTTAAAACACATGCACAGTAATTAGCACACACTGTAAGCACTTCTACACACTTTGAGATACTTCGAATAACTTTAGTTACACCCTTGATACAATACAAAGTCATAATTATGTCAAAACACAGCAGTTTGCCAGAACGCATGCAGTTGCCTTGTTTTATTTTTGCTAAATGTGCTTTTTTTCTCTTTTTGCCTTATTATATCCATTTTGCTTCTTTAAGCCCTTTTCATGCCCAGTTTTGCTTTGAACATACTTGCTTTCTTTAAACATGCTTGTTTTATCTTTAAACATAATTGTTTTGCTTTACTCTTAACAGTTTCAACAAATACCTTTATTTTAAACATTCTTTTAGCCAACAAACTTTTTGTGCCTCCTGCTTGCTCAGTAATACAGTTTTTGCCCTTGTAATGCCCCGTTTTGTCTCTTTTATCAAATAAACAGTTTGTGTACTTCTCATTACTTTTGATTCTTTTCTGGCTCTTTTTGTGCTTGTTTCTTTTGGTTTTTACCTTCACTGTAATCTATGCACTTCATGGATCAGGATTTTATTCTCTTCTATCCCGGTTTTGACACCATGTCGCTCCCTTACTTTGGACATAATAGAAGAGTCTTCATAGGTTCTGTTCAAGCAGCTTTATTCTATACAAACACATCACTATAAAGGTTTACTGACTTTAACTTTAGTAACTTATATAGAAATTAACAACTGCAATCATTCATGGTCTCATTGTGGCTGCTCTCACAAAATGGCACTAGGGAATGCATGTGTCTGGAATTTTTATGTGCACATACAGCCTTGACATGCTCCATAAATATACAGCACACTTCACTTGCAATCTGATCTACATATATATCTCTGAGTTCTTTGTCTTACATGCTGTTGAGGGGAGATCTATGCCTGCCATACAAGACATTGTCAGACCCCACTTTGATGGGCGTACAGCATATCCAGAAAATGAACAGCACCCCAATTACCCATTATAAAGACTTAAACCTTACCTATGATATAAATAGGACTTGCTGGAGAGATGGGTATGTATCCCCAGAGACTACCCTTTGCTGCAACATGCTCACCTTCATCCCTAAGCCAATTCAAGTGTAACTTGGACAAATGGATGGGGACCAAGAAATTCATCCCTGGTTTGGCACCTATGTCTGTAATGAAAACAGGCAGCCTGTAAATGGTTCCTTTCTCAGGCCCCTGATTGCAGGTATTTCATCTCCCAAGCCCCTGCTTACACTTATCAAGGGTATCAGAACTTGTCAGAGATTTTGGATGCATGGCTAGGCTTAAAAAAGCCTTTGTGGTTGTTTGCCTAATAAACATTTACAAACCTCTGAATCTATAAACCTATATGTGTGTAATACAACCTAAGTTTATGAAGGCATAGACTGCAGAGCAAAAGGCAGTTACAAAGATCAGAAGTAGAGTAATGTCAGAGTTACCACAGCAGAGTACCATGCCACTGTTGTTTGTTAGACCTACATGTGATGGCAGTTATCACAGCAGAGTACCATGCCACTGTCGTTTGTTAGAGCTACATGTAATGGCAGTTATCACTGTAGACTACCATGGCACTGTCGTTTGTTAGTGCTACATGTAATGGCAGTTATCACAGCAGAGTACCATGCCACAGTCATTTGTTAGAGCTACATGTAATGTCAGAGTTATCACAGCAGAGTACCATACCACTGTCGTTTGTTAGAGCTACATGTGATGGCAGTTATCATAGCAGAGTACCATGCCACAGTCGTTTGTTAGAGCTACATGTAATGGCAGTTATCACTATAGAGTACCATGCCACTGTCATTTGTTAGTGCTACATGTAATGGCAGTTATCACAGCAGAGTACCATGGCACTGTCGTTTGTTAGTGCTACATGAAATAGCATTTCTCACTGCAGAGTACAATGCCACTGTCGTTTGTTAGAGCTACATGTAAGGGCAGTTATCACTGTAGAGTACCATGCCACTGTCATTTGTTACAGTCACATGTAATGGCAGTTATCACAGTAGAGTACCATGGCACTGTTTGTTAGTGCTAAATGTAATGGCAGTTCTCACAGTACAGTACCATGCCACTGTCATTTGTTACAGCTACATGTAATGGCAGTTATCACTGTAGAGTACCATGCCACTGTCATTTGTTACAGCTACATGTAATGGCAGTTATCACAGTAGAGTACCATGGCACTGTCATTTGCTAGAGCTTCATGTATTGGCAGTTATCACTGTACACTACCATGCCACTGTCATTTGTTAGAGCTACATGTAAGGGCAGTTATCACTGTAGACTGCCATGGCACTGTCATTTGCTAGAGCTACATGTAATGGCAGTTATCACAGTAGAGTACCATGCCACTGTCATTTGTTAGATCTACATATAAGGGCAGTTATCACTGTAAAGTACCATGGCACTGTCATTTGTTAGTGCTACATATAATGGCAGTTATCACTGTAGAGTACCATGGCACTGTCGTTAGTTAGTGCTACATGTAATGGCAGTTATCACAGTAGAGTACCATGGCACTGTCATTTTTCTAGAGCTACATGTAATGTCCATGATCACAGGAGAGTACCATGGCACTGTCATTTGCTAGAGCTACATGAAATGGCCATTATCACAGTAGATTACCATGACACTATCATTTGTTAGAGCTATATGCAATGGAAGTTATTACAGTAGAGTACCATGCCACTGTCGTTTGTTACAGCTACATGTAATGGCAGTTATCACTGTAGAGTACCATGCCACTGTCATTTGTTACAGCTACATGTAATGGCAGTTATCACAGTAGAGTACCATGGCACTGTCATTTACTAGAGCTACAGGTATTGGCGTTATCACTGTACACTACCATGCCACTGTCATTTGTTAGAGCTACATGTAAGGGCAGTTATCACTGTAGACTGCCATGGCACTGTCATTTGCTAGAGCTACATGTAATGGCAGTTATCACAGTAGAGTACCATGCCACTGTCATTTGTTAGATCTACATATAAGGGCAGTTATCACTGTAGAGTACCATGACACTGTTGTTTGTTAGTGCTACACATAATGGCAGTTATCACTGTAGAGTACCATGGCACTGTCGTTAGTTAGTGCTACATGTAATGGCAGTTATCACAGTAGAGTACCATGGCACTGCAGTTTTTTAGAGCTACATATATAGGCAGGTATCACAGTAGAGTACCATGGCACTGTCATTTTGCTAGAGCTACATGTAATGTCCATGATCACAGGAGAGTACAATGCCACAAGTCATTTGCTTGAGCTACATACAATGTCAGTTATCACAGTAGAGTACCATGGCCCTATCATTTACTAGAGCTACATGTAAGGGCAGTTATCACAGTAGAGTACCATGGCACTGTCGTTTGTTAGAGCTACATGTAAGGGCAGTTATCACTGTAGAGTACCATGGCACTGCCATTTGCTAGAGCTACATGTAATAGCAGTTATCACAGTAGAGTACCATGCCACTGTCGTTTATTACAGCTACATGTAATGGCAGTAATCACTGTAGAGTACCATGGCACTGTTGTTTGTTAGTGCTACATATAATGGCAGTTATCACTTAGAGTACCATGGCACTGTCATTTGTTAGTGCTACATGTAATGGCAGTTATCACAGCAGAGTACCATGCCACAGTCATTTGTTAGAGCTACATGTAATGTCAGAGTTATCACAGCAGAGTACCATGCCACTGTTGTTTGTTAGAGCTACATATGATGGCAGTTATCACAGCAGAGTACCATGCCACTGTTGTTTGTTAGAGCTGCATGTAATGGCAGTTATCACTGTAGAGTACCATGGCACTGTTGTTTGTTAAAGCTACATGTAATGGCAGTTATCACTGTAGAGTACCATGGCACTGTAGTTTGTTAGAGCTACATGTAATGGTCATTATCATAGCAGTGTACCATGACCCTGTAGTTTGTTAGTGCTGCATGTAATGGCAGTTATCACAACAGAGTACCATGCCACTGTCGTTTGTTAGTGCTACATGTAATGGCAGTTATCACAGCAGAGTACCATAGCACTGTCGTTTGTTAGTGCTACATGTAATGGCAGTTCTAACAGTAGAGTACCATGCCACTGTCATTTGTTAGTGCTACATGTAATGGCAGTTATCACTGCAGAGTACCATGCCACTGTCGTTTGTTAGAGCTACATATAAGGGAAGTTATCTCTGTAGAGTACCATGCCACTGTCATTTGTTACAGCCACATGTAATGGCAGTTATCACAGTAGAGTACCATGGCACTGTAGTTTGTTAGTGCTACATGTAATGGCAGTTTTCACAGTATAGTACCATGGCACTGTCATTTTGCTAGAGCTACATGTAATGTCCATGATCACAGGAGGGTACAATGGCACTGTTATTTGCTAGAGCTAAATGAAATGGCCATTATCACAGTAGATTACCATGGCACTATCATTTGTTAGAGCTTTACGCAATGGAAGTTATTACAGTAGAGTACCATGGCACTGTCATTTGCTAGACCTACATGTAATGGCAGTTATCACAGTAGAGTACCATGCCACTGTCGTTTGTTAGAGCTACATGTAAGGGCAGTTATCACAGTAGAGTACCATGGCACTGTCGTTTGGTAGATTTACATGTAAGGACAGTTATCACTGTAGAGTACCATGGCACTGTCATTTGCTAGAGCTACATGTAATGGCTGTTATCACAGTAGAGTACCATGCCACTGTTGTTTGTTAGAGCTATATGTAATGGCAGTTATCACAGTAGAGTACCA
This sequence comes from Protopterus annectens, assembly GCF_019279795.1. Taxonomy (NCBI): domain Eukaryota; kingdom Metazoa; phylum Chordata; order Ceratodontiformes; family Protopteridae; genus Protopterus; species Protopterus annectens. Next base: position 1,268,060,254 of record NC_056747.1, read on the forward strand.
TGGCACTGTCGTTTGTTAGAGTTACATGTAAGGGCAGTTATCACTGTAGAGTACCATGCCACTGTTGTCTACTAGAGCTACATGCAATGGCAGTTATCACAGTAGAGTACCATGGCACTTTCGTTTGTTTAAGCTACAAGTAAGGGCAGTTATCACTGTAGAGTACCATGGCACTGTCATTTGTTATTGCTACATGTAATGGCAGTTATCACAGTAGAGTACCATGGCACTGTAGTTTGTTAGAGCTACATATAATGGCAGTTAACACAGTACAGTACCATGGCACTGTCATTTTGCTAGAGCTACATGTAATGTCCATGATCACAGGAGGGTATAATGGCACTGTCATTTGCTAGAGCTACATGAAATGGCCATTATCACAATAGAGTACTATGGCACTATCATTTGTTAGAACTATATGCAATGGAAGTTATTGCAGTAGAGTACCATGGCACTATCAATTGCTTGAGCTATATGCAATGTCAGTTATCACAGTAGAGTACCATTGTACTGTCATTTGCTTGAGCTACATGCAATGTCAGTTATCACAGTAGAGTACCATGGCACTGTCATTTGCTAGAGCTACATGTAATGGCAGTTATCACAGTAGAGTAACATGCCACTGTTGTTTGTTAGAGCTACATGTAAGGGCAGTTATCACAGAAGAGTACCATGGCACTGTCGTTTGTTAGAGCTACATGTAAGGACAGTTATCACTGTAGAGTACCATGGCACTGTCATTTGCTAGAGCTACATGTAATGGCAGTTATCACAGTAGAGTACCATGCCACTGTCATTTATTAGAGCTACATGTAATGGCAGTTATCGCTGTAGAGTACCATGGCACTGTCATTTGCTAAAGCTACATGTAATGGCAGTTATCACAGTAGAGTACCATGCCACTGTCATTTGTTAGAGCTACATGTAATGGCAGTTATGACAGTAAATTACCATGCCACTATCATTTGTTAGAGTTATATGCAATAGACGTTATTACAGTAGAGTACCATGGCACTGTCATTTGCTAGAGCTACATGCAATGTTAGTTATCACAGTAGAGTACCATGGCACTGTCATTTGCTAGAGCTACATGTAATGGCAGTTATCACAGTAGAGTACCATGCCGTTGTCGTTTGTTAGAGCTACATGTAATGGCAGTTATCACAGTAGAGTACCATGGCACTGTCGTTTGTTAGAGCTACATATAAGGGCAGTTATCACTGCAGAGTACCATGCCACTGTCGTGTGTTAGAGCTACATGTAATGGCAGTTATCACAGTAGAGTACCATGGCACTGTCGTTTCTTAGAGCTACATGTAAGGGCAATTATAACTGTAGAGTACCATGGCATTGTCATTTGTTAGTGCTACATATAATGGCAGTTATCACTGTAGAGTACCATGGCACTGTCGTTTTAGTGCTACATGTAATGGCAGTTATCACAGTAGAGTACCGTGGCACTGTAGTTTGCTAGAGCTACTACAGTTATCACAGTAGAGTACCATGCCACTGTCATTTATTAGAGCTACATGTAATGGCAGTTATCACTGTAGAGTACCATGGCACTGTCATTTGCTAGAGCTACATGTAATGGCAGTTATCACAGTAGATAGAGTACCATGCCACTGTCGTTTTTTAGAGCTACATGTAAGGGCAGTTATCATTGTAGAGTACCATGGCACTGTTGTTTGCTAGAGATACATGCATTGTCAGTTATCACAGTAGAGTACCATGGCACTGTCATTTGCTAGAGATACATGCATCGTCAGTTATCACAGTAGAGTACCATGGCACTGTCATTTGCTAGAGCTACATGTAATGGCAGATATCACAGTAGAGTACCATGGCACTGTAGTTTATTAGAGCTACATATAATGGCAGTTATCACAGAAGAGTACCATGGCACTGTCATTTTGCTAGAGCTGCATGTAATGTCCACGATGACAGGAGTGTACCATGACACTGCCATTTGCTAGAGCTACATGAAATGGCCATTATCACATGAGATTACCATGGCACTACCATTTGTTAGAGCTATATGCAATGGAAGTTATTACAGTAGAGTACCATGACACTGTCATTTGCTAGAGATACATGCATTGTCAGTTATCACAGTAGAGTACCATGGCACTGTCATTTGCTAGAGCTACATGTAATGGCAGATATCACAGTAGAGTAAAATGCCACTGTCATCTGTTAGAGCTAAATGTAAGGGCAGTTATCACAGTAGAGTACCATGGCACTGTCATTTGTTAGAGCTACATGTAAGGGCAGTTATCACTGTAGAGTATCATGGCACTGTAGTTTCTTAGAGCTACATGTAATGGCAGTTATAACTGTAGAGTACGATGGCACTGTCATTTGTTAGAGCTACATATAATGGCAGTTATTACTGTAGAGTACCATGGCACTGTCGTTTGTTAGAGCTACATTTAATGGCAGTTATAATAGTAGAGTACAATGGCATTGAAGTTTGTTAGAACTACATGTAATGGCCGTTGTCACTGTAGAGTACCATGGCACTGTCTTTACATGTAATGGCAGTTATCACAGTAGAGTACCATGGCACTGTCGTTTGTTAGTGCTACATATAATGGCAGTTATCACTGTAGAGTACCATGGCACTGTCGTTTGTTAGTGCTACATATAATGGCAGTTATCACTGTAGAGTACCACGGCACTGTCATTTGTTAGAGCTACATATACTGGCAGTTATTACAGTAGAGTACCATGGCACTGTAGTTTGTTAGAGCTACATATTATGGCAGTTATCACAGTGGAGTACCATGCCACTGTCATTTTTCTAGAGCTACATGTAATGTCCATGATCACAGGAGCGTACCATGGCACTGTCAGTTGATAGAGCTACATGAAATGGCTATTCTCACAGTAGATTACCATGGCACTATCATTTGTTAGAGCTACATATAATGTCAGTTTTCACTGTACAGTACCATGGCACTGTCATTTGCTAGAGCTACATGTAATGGCAGTTATCACAGTAGAGTACCATGGCACTGTCATTTGTTAGAGCTACATGTAAGGGCAGTTATCACTGTATGGCACTGTCATTTGTTAGTTCTACATATGATGGCAGTTATCACTGTTGAGTAACATGGTGCTGTCGTTTGTTAGTGCTACATGTAATGGCAGTTATCACAGTAGAGTACCATGGCACTGTAGTTTGTTAGAGCTACATATAATGGCAGTTATCACAGCGGAGTACCATGCCACTGTCATTTTGCTAGAGCTACATGTAATGTCCATGATCACAGGAGCGTACCATGGCACTGTCAGTTGCTAGAGCTACATGAAATGGCCATTATCACAGTAGATTACCTTGGCACTATCATTTGTTAGAGCTATATGCAATGGAAATTATTAAAGTAGAGTACCATGGCACTGTCATTTACTAGAGCTACATGTAATGGCAGTTATCACAGTAGAGTACCATGCCAATGTTGTTTGTTAGAGCTACATGTAAGGGCAGTTATTCACGGTACAGTACCATGGCACTGTCGTTAGTCAGAAGTACATGTAAGGGCAGTTATCACTGTAGAGTACCATGGCACTGTAGTTTGTTAGAGCTACATGTAATGGCAGTTATCACTGCAGAGTACGATGGCACTGTCATTTGTTAGAGCTACATATAATGCCAGTTATCACTGTAGAGTACCATGGCACTGTTGTTTGTTAGAGCTACATGTAATGGCAGTTATCATAGCAGAGTACCATGGCACTGTAATTTGTTAGAGCTACATGTAATGGCAATTATCACTGTAGAGTACCATGACACTGTCGTTTGGTAGAGCTACATGTAATGGCAGTTATCACAGTAGAGTACCGTGGCACTGTAGTTTGTTAGAGCTACATATAATGGCAGTTATCACAGTAGAGTACCATGGCAATGTCATTTTGCTAGATCTACGTGTAATGTCCATGATCACAGTAGTGTACCATGGCACTGTCATTTGCTAGAACTACATGAAATGGCCATTATCACAGTAGATTACCATGGCACTATCATTTGTTAGAGCTATATGCAATGGAAGTTATTACAGTAGAGTACCATGGCACTGTCATTTGCTAGAGCTACGTGTAATGGCAGTTATCACAGTAGAGTACCATGGCACTGTCGGTTGTTAGAGCTACATGTAAGGGCAGTTATCACCGTAGAGTTCCATGGCACTGTAGTTTGTTAGAGCTACTTGTAATGGCAGTTATCACTGTAGAGTACAATGGCACTGTCATTTGTTAGGGCTACATGTAATGGCAGTTATAACTGTAGTGTACGATGGCACTATCATTTATTAAAGCTACATGTAATGGCAGTTATCACAGTAGAGTACCATGCCAATGTTGTTTGTTAGAGCTACATGTAAGGGCAGTTATCAAGGTACAGTACCATGGCACTGTTGTTAGTCAGAACTACATGTAAGGGCAGTTATCACTGTAGAGTACCATGGCACTGTAGTTTGTTAGAGCTACATGTAATGGCAGTTATCACTGCAGAGTACGATGGCACTGTCGTTTGTTAGAGCTACATATAATGGCAGTTATCACTGTAGAGTACCATGGCACTGTCGTTTGTTAGAGCTACATGTAATGGCAGTTATCATAGCAGAGTAGCATGGCACTGTAATTTGTTAGAGCTACATGTAATGGCAATTATCACTGTAGAGTACCATGGCACTGTCGTTTGGTAGAGCTACATGTAATGGCAGTTATCACTGTAGAGTACCACGGCACTGTCATTTGTTAGTGCTACATATAATGGCAGTTATCACAGTAGAGTACCATGGCAATGTCATTTTGCTAGAGCTACGTGTAATGTCCATGATCACAGTAGCGTACCATGGCACTGTCATTTGCTAGAACTACATGAATTGGCCATTATCACAGTAGATTACCATGGCACTATCATTTGTTAGAGCTATATGCAGTGGAAGTTATTACAGTAGAGTACCATGGCACTGTCATTTGCTAGAGCTATGTGTAATGGCAGTTATCACAGTAGAGTACCATGGCACTGTCGGTTGTTAGAGCTACATGTAAGGGCAGTTATCACCGTAGAGTTCCATGGCACTGTAGTTTGTTAGAGCTACTTGTAATGGCAGTTATCACTGTAGAGTACAATGGCACTGTCGTTTGTTAGGGCTACATGTAATGGCAGTTATAACTGTAGAGTACGATGGCACTGTTGTTTGTTAAAGCTACATGTAATGGCAGTTATCACAGTAGAGTACCATGGCACTGTAGTTTGTTAGAGCTACATGTAATGGCAGTTATCACTGTACATTACCATAGCACTGTTGTTTTGCAAGAGAAAAATGTAACGGTCAATATCATAGCAGAGGACCATGGCACTGTAGTTTTTTAGAGCTATATGCAATGGCAGTTATCACAGTAGAGTACCATGGCACTGTATTTCTTAGAGCTACATGTAATGGCAGTTATTATAGTAGAGTACCATGGCACTCTTGTTTCTTAGAAACACATGTGATTGCAGTTATTATTGTAGAGTACCATAGCACTGTTGTTTTGCTAGAGAAAAATGTAACAGTCAATATCATAGCAGAGGACCATGACACTGTAGTTTGTTAGAGCTACATGTAAGGGCAGTTATCACAGTAGATTACCATGACACTATCATTTGTTAGAGCTATGTGTAATAGCAGTTATCACAGTAGAGTACCATGGCACTGCAGTTTGTTAGAGCTACTTGTAATGGCTATTATCACAGGAGCATGTGATGGCACTTTTGTTTGTTAAAACCACTTGTGATTCCAGTTATCACAGAAGAGTACTCTGACACTGTAGTTTGTTCGAGCAACATGTAATAGCAGTTATCACAGTAGAGTACCATGGCACTTTAGTTTGTTACAGCTACTTGTAATGGCAGTACTCACAGCAGAGTACCATGGAACTGTTGTTTGTTAGAGCTACATGTAATGGCAGTTATCACAGTAGAGTACCTTGGCACTGTAATTTTTTGCAGCTACATGTAATGAGAGTTTTCACAGTATAGTACCATGACACTGTAATTTTTTTACAGCTACCTATTATGGCAGTTCTCACACCAGAGTACCATGGCACTGTCATTTGTTAGAGCTACATATAATGGTAGTTATCACAGTAGAGGACCATGGCACTGTTGTTTGTTAAAGTTACATGTAATGATAGTTATCACAGTGGAATACCATGTATGTTTGTTAGAGCTACAAGTAATGGCAGTTAACACAGTAGAGCACCTTGGCACTGTTGTTTGTTAGAGCTACATGTGATGGCAGTTATCATAGTAGAGTAATGTGACACTATAGTTTGTTAGAGCTACATGTAATGGCAGTTATCAAAGTAGAGTACCATTGCACTGTAGTTTGTTAGTGCTACATATAATGGCAGTTATCACAGTAGAGTACCATGGCAATCTTGTTTGTTAGAGCTAAGTGCGATGGCAGTTATCACAGTAGAGTACCATGGAACTGTCATTTTGCTGGAGCTACATGTAATGGCCATTATCACAGCAGAGTACCATGACACTGTAGTTTGTTAGAGCTACATGTAATGGCAGTTTTCACACTAGAGTACCATGGCACTGTAGTTTTTTAGAGCTACATGTAATGGCAGTTATCACAGTACAGTTTCATGGCACTGTAGTTTGTTCGAGCTGCATGCAATGGCAGTTATCACAGTAGAGTACCATGGCAATCTTGTTTGTTAGAGCTAAGTGCGATGGCAGTTATCACAGTAGAGTACCTTGGCACTGTAGTTTGTTCAAGCTACATGTAATTGCAGTTATCACAGTAGAGTACCATGACACTGTTGTTTGTTAGAGCTACATGTAATGGCAGTTATCACAGTAGAGTACCATGGCACTGTCGTTTGTTAGAGATACATATAATGACAGTTATCACAGTAGAGTACAGTGGCACTATAGTTTGTTAGACCTACATGTAATGACATCTCCTCAAAGTAGAGTACCATGGCACTGTAGTTTGTTAGAGCTACATATAATGGCAGTTATCACAGTAGAGTACCTTTGCAGGGTAGTTTTTCAGAGCTACATGTAATGGCAGTTTTCACAGTAGAGTACCATGGCACTGTAGTTTGTTAGACATATAGTGGCAGTTATAACTGTAGAGTACCATGGCACTGTCATTTTGCTAGAGCTAAATGTAACAGTCATTATCATAGCAGCATACCATGGCACTATAGTTTGTTAGAGCTACATGCAATGGCAGTTATCACAGTTGAGTACAATGGCACTGTAGTTTTGTAGAGCTACATGTAATGGCAGTTATCACAGTAGAGTGCCATGGCACTCTTGTTTGTTAGCACCACATGTGAAGGCAGTTATCGCAGTAGAGTACTATGACACTGTAGTTTGTTAGAGCTACATGTAATGGCAGTTATCACAGTAAAGTATCATGGCACTGCTGTTTGTTAGAGCTACATGTAATGGCCATTATCAAAGGAGTTTGCCATGGCACTGTCTTTTGTTAGAGCTACATGTAATGGCAGTTATCACAGTAGAGTACCATGGCAATCTTGTTTGTTAGAGCTAAGTGCAATGTCAGTTATCACAACAGACTACCACAAAACTGTCATTTTCCCAGAGCTACATGTAATGGCCATTATCACAGCAGAGTACCACGGCAGTGTAGATTGTTAGAGCTACATAAAATGGCAGTTCTCACTTAGTTAGTTAGAGTTACATATAGTGGCAGTTATCACAGTACAGTACCATGGCAGTGTAGTTTGATACAGCTACAGATAATGGCAGTTATCATAGTAGAGTACTTTGACACTGTAGTTTGTTACAACAACATATAATGGAGTTATCACAGCAGAGTACCATGTCAATGTCATTTTGCTAGAGCTACATGTAATGTCCATGATCACAGGAGCATACCATGGCACTGTCATTTGCTAGAGCTACATGAAATGGCCATTATCACAGTAGATTACCATGGCACTATCATTTGTTAGAGCTATTTGCAATGGAGGTTATTACAGTAGAGTACCATGGCACTGTCATTTGCTAGAGCTATATGTAATGGCAGTTTTCACAGTAGAGTCCCATGACACTGTCATTTGTTAGAGCTACATGTAAGGGCAGTTATGACTGTAGAGTACCATGGCACTGTCTGTTTGCTAGAACTAAATGTAACGGTCATTATCATAGCAGTGTATCATGACACTGTAGTTTGTTAGAGCTACATGCAATGGCAGTTATCATAGTAGAGTACCATGGCACTCTTGTTTGTTAGAACCACATGTGATGGCAGTTATCACAGTAGAGTATTGTGACACTGTAGTTTGTTAGAGCTACATGTAATGGCAGTTATCACTGCAGTTTACCATGGCACTGTCATTTGATAGAGCTACATGTAATAGCAGTTATCACAGTAGAGTGCCATGGCACTGTTTTTTGTTACAGCCACATATAATGGCAGTTATCATAGTAGATTACCATGGCAGTGTAGTTTGTTAGAGCTACATGTTATGGCAGTTATTGTAGTAGAGTTCCATGGCACTCTTGTTTGTTAGAACCACATGTGATGGCAGTTATCACAGTAGAGTACTGTGACACTGTAGTTTGTTAGAGCTACATGTAATGGCAGTTAGCACAGTAGATTACCATGGCACTATCATTTGTTAGAGCTATATGTAATAGTAGTTATCACAGTATAGTACCATGGTACTGCAGTTTGTTAGAGCTACTTGTAATGGCCATTATCACAGGAGCATGCAATGGTACTCTTGTTTGTTAAAACCACATATGATGGCAGTTATCACAGAAGTGTACTGTGACACTGTAGTTTGTTTGAGCTACATGTAATAGCAGTTATCACAGTAGAGTACCATGGCACTGTAGTTTGTTACAGCTACATGTAATGGCAGTTCTCACAGCAGAGTACCATGGAACTGTTGTTTGTTAGACATGTAATGGCAGTTATCACAGTAGAGTACCTTGGCACTGTAATTATTTACAGCTACATGTAATGGCAGTTATCACATTAGAGTACCATGACACTTTAGTTTTTTACAGCTACATATTATGGAAGTTCTTACAGCAGAGTACCATGGCACTGTTGTTTGTTAGAGTTACATGTAATGATAGTTATCACAGTAGAATACCATGACATTGTATGTTTTTTAGAGCTACAAGTAATGGCGGTTATCACAGTAGAGCGCCTTGGCACTGTAGTTTCTTACAGCTACATGTAATGGTAGTTATCAAAGCAGAGTACCATGGCACTGTAGTTTGTTTGTGCTACATGTAATGGCAGTTATCACAGCGGAGTACCATGGCAATCTTATTTGTTAGAGCTAAGTGCGATGGCCATTATCACAGTAGAGTTCCATGGAACAGTCATTTTGCTGGAGCTACATGTAATGGCCATTATCACAGCAGAGTACCATGGCACTGCAGTTTGTTAGAGCTACATGTAATGGCAGTTATCACAGTAGAGTACCATGGCAGTGTAGTTTGCTAGAGCTACATGCAATGGCAGATATCAAAGTAGTGACCCATGGCACTGTAGTTTGTTTGAGCTGCATGTTATGGCAGTTATCACAGTAGAGTACCATGGCACTGTAGTTTTTTAGAGCTATATGCAATGGCAGTTATCACAGTAGAGTACCATGACACTGTAGTTTGTAACAGCAACATGTAATGGCAGTTATCACAGTAGAGTACCATGACAACTTGTTTGTTAGAGCTAAGTGCAATGGCACTTATCACAGTAGAGTACCTTGGCACTGTAGTTTGTTCGAGCTACTTGTCATGTCAGTTGTCACAGTAGAGTACCATTGCAATCTCGTTTGTTAGAGCTAAGTGCGATGGCAGTTATCACAGTAGAGTACCATGGAACTGTCATTTTGCTAGAGCTACATGTAATGGCCATTGTCACAGCAGAGAACCATGGCACTGTAGTTTTTTAGAGCTACATGTAATGGCAGTTATCACAGTAGAGTTCCATGGCACTGTAGTTTGTTAGAGCTACATGTAATGGCAGTTGTCACAGTAGAGTACCATGGCACTGTAGTTTGTTAGAGCTACATGTAATGGCAGTTATCACAGTAGAGTACCATGGCACTGTAGTTTGTTAGAGCTACATGCAATGGCAGTTATCACAGTAGAGTACTATGGCACTGTAGTTTGTTAGAACTACATGTAATGGCAGTTGACACCGTAGAGTACCTTGGCACTGTAGTTTGTTTGAGCTGCATGTAATGGCAGTTATCGTAGTAGAGTTCCATGGCACTCTTGTTTGTTAGAACCACATGTGATGGCAGTTATCACAGTAGAGTACCATGGCAACTTGTTTGTTAGAGCTAAGTGCGATGGCAGTTATCACAGTAGAGTACCTTGGCACTGTAGTTTGTTCAAGCTACATGTAATGTCAGTTATCACAGTAGAGTACCATTGCAATCTTGTTTGTTAGAGCTAAGTGCAATGGCAGTTATCACAGTAGAGTACCACGGAACTGTCATTTTGTTAGAGCTACATGTAATGACAGTTATCACAGAAGAGTACCATGGCACTGTAGTTTGTTAGAGCTACATGTAATGGCAGTTGTCACAGTAGAGTACCATGGCATTGTAGTTTGTTAGAGCTACATGAAATGGCAGTTATCATAGTAGAGTTCCATGGCAATGTTCTTTGTTAGAGCTACATGTAATGGCAATTATCACAGTAGAGTACCATGGCACTGTCGTTTGTTAGAGCTACATGTAATGGCAGTTATCAGAGAAGCGTACAGTGGCACTATAGTTTGTTAGAACTACATGTAATGGCATTTTCTCAAAGTAGAGTACCATGGCACTGTAGTTTGTTAGAGCTACATATAATGGCAGTTATCACAGTAGAGTACTATCGCAGTGTAGTTTTTCAGAGCTACATGTAATGGCAGTTCTCACAGTAGAGTACCATGGCACTGTAGTTTGTTAGAGCTACATGTAATGGCAGGTATTACTGTAGAGTACCATAGCACTGTTGTTTTGCTAGAGCTAAATGTAACGGTCATTATCCGAGCAGCGTACCATGGCACTGTAGTTTGTTAGAGCTACCTGTAATGGCAGTTATCACAGTAGAGTACAATGGCACTGTAGTTTGTTAGAGCTACATGTAATGGCAGTTATCACAGTAGAGTACCATAGCACTCTTGTTTGTTAGAACCACATGTGAAGGCAGTTATCACAGTAGAGTACTATGACACTGTAGTTTGTTAGAGCTACATGTAATCGCAGTTATCACAGTAGAGTAACATGGCACTGCAGTTTGTTAGAGGTACATGTAATGGCCATTATAACAGGAGCGTGCCATGGCACTGTCTTTTGTTAGAGCTACATGTAATGGCAGTTATCACAGTAGAGTACCATGGCAATCTTGTTTGTTAGAGCTAAGTGCGATGGCAGTTATCACAGCAGAGTACCATGGAACTGTCATTTTCCTAGAGCTACATGTAATGGCCATTATCACAGCAGAGTACCATGGCAGTGTAGTTTGTTAGAGCTACATAAAATGGCAGTTCTCACTTAATTTGTTAGAGTTACATATAATGGCAGTTTTCACAGTACCATGGCAGTGTAGTTTGATACAGCTACAGGTAATGGCAATTATCACTGTAGAGCACCATGGCACTCTTGTTTGTTAGAAGCAGGGGTGATGACAGTTATCACAGTAGAGTACTGTGACACTGTAGTTTGTTAGAGCTATATGTAATGGCAGTTATCACAGTAGAGTACCATGGAACTGTATTTTGTTAGAGCTACATGTCATGGCAGTTATCACAGTAGAGTACCATGGCACAGTCAATTGTTAGAGCTATATGTAATGGCAGTTATCACAGTAGAGTACTACCGCACTGAAGTTTGTTAGAGCTACATGTAATGGCAGTTTTTCACAGTAGAGTACCATGGCACTGTAGTTTGTTAGGGCTACATATAATGGCAGTTATTACAGTAGAGTACCATGGCAGTGTAGTTTGTTAGAGCTACATGTAATGGCAGTTATCACAGTAGAGTACCATGGCACTGTAGTTTGTTACAGCTATATGTAATGGCATATCTCACAGTAGAGTACCATGACTCTATAGTTTGTTAGAGCTACATATAATGACAGTTATCACAGTAGAGTACAATGCAGTGTAGTTTGTTAGAGCTACATAAAATGTCAGTTCTCACTGCAGTTTATTAGAGTTACATATAATGGCAGTTAACACAGTACAGCACCATGGCAGTGCAGTTTGTCAGAGCTACATGTAATGGCATTTCTGACAGTAGAGTACCATGGCACTGTAGTTTGCTAAAGCTACATGTAATAGCAGTTATCACTGTAGAGTACCATGGCACTGTGGTTTGTTAGAGCTACATATAATGGTAATTATCACAGTAGAGTAGCATGGCAGTGTAGTTTTTTTAGAGCTACATAAAATGGCTGTTCTCACTGTAGTTGGTTTGAGTTCCATATAACTGCAGTTATCACAGTACAGTACTATGGCAGTGTAGTTTGTTACAGCTACAGGTAATGGCAGTTATCACTGTAGAGTACCATGGCACTCTTGTTTGTTAGACCCACAGGTGATGGCAGTTATCACAGTAGAGTACTGTGACACTGTAGTTTGTTAGAGCTACATGTAATGGCAGCTATCACAGAAGAGTACCATGGCACTGTAGTTTGTTAGAGCTACATGTCATGGCAGTTATCACAGTAGAGTACCATGGCACTATAGTTTGTTTGAGCTATATGTAATGGTTGTTATCACAGTGGAGTATCATGGCAGTGTAGTTTGTTAGAGCTACATGTCATGGCAGTTATCGTAGTAGAGTACTTTGACACTGTAGTTTGTTAGAACTACATATAATGGCAGTTATCACAGTAGAGTACCATGGCACATTTTTCTAGAGCTACATGTAATGTCCATAATCACAGGAGCATACCATGTCACTATCTTTTGTTAGAGCTACATGTAATGGCAGTTATCACAGTAGAGTACCATGGCACTGTAGCTTGTTACAGCTACATGTAATGGCAGTTCTCACAGCAGAGTACCATGGCGTTGTCATTTGGTATAGCTACATTTAATGGCAGTTATCACAGTAGAATACATTGGCACTGTAGTTATTTTACAGCTACATGTTATGGCAGTTCTCACAGCGGAGTACCATGGTACTGTCATTTGTTAGAGCTACATATAATGGCAGTTCTCACAGTAGAGTACCATGGCACTGTCGTTTGTTAGAGCTACATGTAATGGCAGTTATCACAGTAGAGTACCATGGCACTGTCATTTGTTAGAGCTACATCTGATGGCAGTTATCACAGTAGAGTACTGTGACACTATAGTTTGCTAGAGCTACATGTAATGGCAGTTATCACAGCAGAGAATGATGGCACTGTAGTTTGTTACAGCTACATGTAATGGCAGTTTTCACAGTAGAGTACCATGGCACTGTTGTTTCTTAGAGCTACATGTAATGATAGTTATCACAGTAGAATACCATAGCACAGTAGTTTGTTAGAGCTACATGTAATGGCAGTTATCACAGTAGAGTACCATGGCACTGTAGTTTGTTAGAGCTACATGTAATGGCAGCTATCACAGCAGAGTGCCATGGCAATGTATTTTGTTAGAGTTACATGTAATGGTAGTTATCACAGTAGAGTACCATGGCACTGTTGTTCTTTAAAGCTACATGTAATGGCACTTATCACTTTAGAGTACCATGGCAGTTTAGTTTATTAGAGCTACATGTAGTGTCAGTTATCAGAGTGGAGTACTGTGACACTGTAGTTTGTCAGAGCTACATGAAATGGCAGTTCTTACAGTAGAGTACCATGGCAGTGTAGTTTGTTAGAGCTATATGTAATGGCAGTTATCACAGCAGAGTACCATGGCACTGTAGTTTTTTACAGCTACATGTAATGACAGTTATCATAGTAGAGTACCACAGCACTGTAGTTTGTTAGTGCTACATGTAGTGGCAGTTATCACAGTAGATTACCATGGCACTATCAATTTGTTACAGCTACATGTATTTGCAGTTATGACAGTAGACTCCATGGCGGTGTCATTTGTTAGAGCTACGTGTGATAGCAATTATCACAGTACAGTACTGTGACACTGTAGTTTTTGACAGAGCTACATGTAATGGCAGTTATCACAGTAGAATACCATGGCAGTGTAGTTTGTTAGTTCTACATGTAATTGCAGTTCTCACGGTAGTTTGTTAGAGCTACATATAATGGCAATTATCAAAGTAGAGTACCATTTCAGTGTAGTTTATTAGAGCTACATGTAATGGGAGTTCTCACAGTAGAGTACCATGGCACTGTCGTTTTGCTCGAGCTACATGTAATGGCCATTATCACAGCAGTGTACCATAGCACTATAGTTTGTTAGAGCTACATATAATGGAAGTTATCACAGTAGAGTACCATGGCACTGAAGTTTGTTAGAGCTACATGTAATGGCAGTTATCACAGTAGAGTACCATGGCACTGTAGTTTGTTACAGCTATATGTAATGGCATATCTCACAGTAGAGTACCATGGCACTGAAGTTTGTTAGAGCTACATATAATGACAGTTATCACAGTAGATTACCATGCAGTGTAGTTTATTAGAGCTACATGTAATGGGAGTTCTCACAGTAGAGTACCATGGCACTGTCGTTTTGCTCGAGCTACATGTAATGGCCATTATCACAGCAGTGTACCATAGCACTATAGTTTGTTAGAGCTACATATAATGGAAGTTATCACAGTAGAGTACCATGGCACTGAAGTTTGTTAGAGCTACATGTAATGGCAGTTATCACAGCAGTGTACCATAGCACTATAGTTTGTTAGAGCTACATATAATGGAAGTTATCACAGTAGAGTACCATGGCACTGAAGTTTGTTAGAGCTACATATAATGACAGTTATCACAGTAGATTACCATGCAGTGTAGTTTGTTAGAGCTACATAAAATGTCAGTTCTCACTGTAGTTTATTAGAGTTACATATAATGGCAGTTAACACAGTACAGCACCATGGCAGTGTAGTTTGTCAGAGCTACATGTAATGGCAGTTCTCACAGTAGAGTACCATGGCACTATAGTTTGCTAAAGCTACATGTAATAGCAGTTATCACTGTGGAGTACCATGGCACTGTGGTTTGTTAGAGATACATATAATGGTAATTATCACAGTAGAGTAGCATGGCAGTGTAGTTTTTTAGAGCTACATAAAATGGCTGTTCTCACTGTAGTTGGTTTGAGTTCCATATAACTGCAGTTATCACAGTACAGTACTATGACACTGTAGTTTGTTAGAGCTACATGTAATGGCAGCTATCACAGCAGAGTACCATGGCACTGTAGTTTGTTAGAGCTACATGTCATGGCAGTTATCACAGTAGAGTACCATGGCACTGTTGTTTGTTTGAGCTATATGTAATGGTTGTTATCACAGTGGAGTATCATGGCAGTGTAGTTTGTTAGAGCTACATGTCATGGCAGTTATCGTAGTAGAGTACTTTGACACTGTAATTTGTTAGAACTACATATAATGGCAGTTATCACAGTAGAGTACCATGGCACATTTTTCTAGAGCTACATGTAATGTCCATGATCACAAATGAATACCATGTCACTGTCTTTTGTTAGAGCTACATGTAATGGCAGTTATCACAGTAGAGTACCATGGCACTGTAGCTTGTTACAGCTACATGTAATAGCAGTTCTCACAGCAGAGTACCATGGCGTTGTCATTTGGTATAGCTACATTTAATGGCAGTTATCACAGTAGAATACATTGGCACTGTAGTTATTTTACAGCTACATGTTATGGCAGTTCTCACAGCGGAGTACCATGGTACTGTCATTTGTTAGAGCTACATATAATGGCAGTTCTCACAGTAGAGTACCATGGCACTGTCGTTTGTTAGAGCTACATGTAATGGCAGTTATCACAGTAGAGTACCATGGCACTGCCATTTGTTAGAGCTACATCTGATGGCAGTTATCACAGTAGAGTACTGTGACACTATAGTTTGCTAGAGCTACATGTAATGGCAGTTATCACAGCAGAGAATGATGGCACTGTAGTTTGTTACAGCTACATGTAATGGCAGTTTTCACAGTAGAGTACCATGGCACTGTTGTTTCTTAGAGCTACATGTAATGATAGTTATCACAGTAGAATACCATAGCACAGTAGTTTGTTAGAGCTACATGTAATGGCAGTTATCACAGTAGAGTACCATGGCACTGTAATTTGTTAGAGCTACATGTAATGGCAGCTATCACAGTAGAGTACCATGGCACTGTTGTTCTTTAGAGCTATGTGTAATGGCACTTATCACTGTAGAGTACCATGGCAGTTTAGTTTGTTAGAGCTACATGCAGTGGCAGTTATCATAGTAGAGTACTGTGACACTGTAGTTTGTCAGAGCTACATGTAATGGCAGTTCTCACCGTAGAGTACCATGGCAGTGTAGTTTGTTAGAGCTACATATAATGGCAATTATCACAGCAGAGTACCATGGCACTGTAGTTTTTTACAGCTACATGTAATGACAGTTATCATAGTAGAGTACCACGGCACTGTAGTTTGTTAGTGCTACATGTAGTGGCAGTTATCACATTAGATTACCATGGCACTTTCAATTTGTTAGAGCTACGTGTATTTGCAGTTATGACAGTAGACGCCATGGCAGTGTCATTTGTTAGAGCTACGTGTGATGGCAATTATCACAGTAGAGTACTGTGACACTGTAGTTTTTGGTAGAGCTACATGTAATGGCAGTTATCACAGTAGAATACCATGGCAGTGTAGTTTTTTAGTTCTACATCTAATTGCAGTTCTCACAGTAGTTTGTTAGAGCTACATATAATGGCAATTATCAAAGTAGAGTACCATTTCAGTGTAGTTTATTAGAGCTACATGTAATGGGAGTTCTCACAGTAGAGTACCATGGCACTGTCGTTTTGCTTGAGCTACATGTAATGGCCATTATCACAGCAGTGTACCATAGCACTATAGTTTGTTAGAACTACATATAATGGCAGTTATCACAGTAGAGTACCATGGCACTGTAGTTTGTTAGAGCTACATGTAATGGCATTTCCTCTAAGTAGAGTACCATGGCACTGTAGTTTGTTAGAGCTACATATAATGGCAGTTATCACAGTAGAGTACCATCGCAGTGTAGTTTTTCAGAGCTACATGTAATGGCAGTTCTCACAGTAGAGTATCATGGCACTGTAGTTTGTTAGAGCTACCTGTAATGGCAGTTATCACAGTAGAGTACAATGGCACTGTAGTTTGTTAGGGCTACATGTAATGGCAGTTATCACAGTCCAGTACCATGGCACTCTTGTTTGTTAGAACCACATGTGAAGGCAGTTATCACAGTAGAGTACTATGACACTGTAGTTTGTTAGAGCTACATGTAATGGCAGTTATCACAGTAGAGTAACATGGCACTGCAGTTTGTTAGAGCTACATGCAATGGCCATTATAACAGGAGCATGCCATGGTACTGTCTTTTGTTAGAGCTACATGTAATGGCAGTTATCACAGTAGAGTACCATGTCAATCTTGTTTTTTAGAGCTAAGTGCGATGGCAGTTATCACAGCAGAGTACCATGGAACTGTCATTTTCCTAGAGCTACATGTAATGGCCATTATCACAGCAGAGTACCATGGCAGTGTAGTTTGTTAGAGCTACATAAAATGGCAGTTCTCACTTAATTTGTTAGCGTTACATATAATGGCAGTTTTCTAAGTACCATGGCAGTGTAGTTTGATACAGCTACAGGTAATGGCAATTATCACTGTAGAGTACCATGGCACTCTTGTTTGTTAGAAGCAGAGGTGATGGAAGTTATCACAGTAGAGTACTGTGACACTGTAGTTTGTTAGAGCTATATGTAATGGAAGTTATCACAGTAGAGTACTATGGAACTGTATTTTGTTAGAGCTACATGTCATGGCAGTTATCACAGTAGAGTACCATGGCACTGTCGATTGTTAGAGTTATATGTAATGGCAGTTATCATAGTAGAGTACCATGGCAGTGAAGTTTGTTAGAGCTACATGTAATGGCAGTTTTCACAGTTGAGTACTATGGCACTGTAGTTTGTTAGAGCTACATGTAATGACATATCGCACAGTAGAGTACCATGGCACTGTAGTTTGTTAGAGCTACATATAATGGCAGTTATTACTGTAGAGAACCATGGCAGTGTAGTTTGTTAGAGCTACATGTAATGGCAGTTATCACAGTAGAGTACCGTAGCACTGTAGTTTGTTACAGCTATATGTAATGGCATATCTCACAGTAGAGTACCATGACTCTGTAGTTTGTTAGAGCTACATATAATGGCAGTTATCACAGTAGAGTACCATGCAGTGTACTTTGTTAGAGCTACATAAAATGTCAGTTCTCACTGTAGTTTGTTAGAGTTACATATAATGGCAGTTATTACAGCACAGTACCATGGCAGTGTAGTTTATCAGAGCTACATGTAATGGCTGTTCTCACAGTAGAGTACCATGGCACTGTAGTTTGTTAGAGCTACATGTAATAGCAGTTATCACTGTAGAGTACCATGGCACTGTCGTTTGTTAGAGCTACATATAATGGTAGTTATCACAGTAGAGTACCGCGGCAGTGTAGTTTTTTAGAGCTACATAAAATGGCTGTTCTCACTGTAGTTGGTTTGAGTTCCATATAACGGCAGTTATCTCAGTACAGTACTATGGCAGTGTAGTTTGTTACAGCTACAGGTAATGGCAGTTATCACTGTAGAGTACCATGGCACTCTTGTTAGTTAGAATCACAGGTGATGGCAGTTATCACAGTAGAGTACTGTGACACTGTAGTTTGTTAGAGCTACATGTAATGGCAGCTATCACAGTAGAGTACCATGGCACTGTAGTTTGTTAGAGCTACATGTCATGGCAGTTATCACAGTAGAGTACCATGGCACAGTTGTTTGTTTGAGCTATATGTAATGGTTGTTATCACAGTGGAGTATCATGGCAGTGTAGTTTGTTAGAGCCACATGTAATGGCAGTTATCGTAGTAGAGTACTTTGACACTGTAGTTTGTTAGAACTACATATAATGGCAGTTATCACAGTAGAGTACCATGGCACTGTCATTTATCTAGAGCTACATGTAATGTCCAAAATCACAGGAGCATACCATGTCACTATCTTTTGTTAGAGCTACATGTAATGGCAGTTATCACAGTAGAGTACCATGGCACTGTAGCTTGTTACAGCTACATGTAATGGCAGTTCTCACAGCAGAGTACCATGGCGTTGTCATTTGGTAGAGCTACATTTAATGGCAGTTGTCACAGTAGAGTACATTGGCACTGTAGTTATTTTACAGCTACATGTTATGGCAGTTCTCACAGCGGAGTACCATGGTACTGTCATTTGTTAGAGCTACATATAATGGCAGTTATCACAGTAGAGTACCATGGCACTGTCGTTTGTTAGAGCTACATGTAATGGCAGTTATCACAGTAGAGTACAATGGCATTGTAGTTCGTTAGAGCTACATGTAATGACAGTTATCACAGTAGAGTACCATGGCACTGTCATTTGTTAGAGCTCCATCTGATGGCAGTTATCACAGTAGAGTACTGTGACACTATAGTTTGCTAGAGCTACATGTAATGGCAGTTATCACAGAAGAGAACCATGGCACTGTAGTTTGTTACAGCTACATGTAATGGCAGTTTTCTCAGTAGAGTACCATGGCACTGTTGTTTCTTAGAGCTACATGTAATGATAGTTATCACAGTAGAATACAATAGCACAGTAGTTTGTTAGAGCAACATGTAATGGCAGTTATCACAGTAGAGTACCATGGCACTGTAGTTTGTTAGAGCTACATGTAATGGTAGCTATCACAGCAGAGTACCATGGCACTGTATTTTGTTAGAGTTACATGTAATGGTAGTTATCGCAGTAGAGTACCATGGCACTGTTGTTCTTTAGAGCTACATGTAATGGCACTTATCACTGTAGAGTACCATGGAAGTTTAGTTTATTAGAGCTACATGTAGTGTCAGTTATCATAGTAGAGTACTGTGACACTGTAGTTTGTCAGAGCTACATGTAATAGCAGTTCTCACAGTACTGTACCATGGCAGTGTAGTTTGTTAGAGCTACATATAATGGCATTTATCACAGCAGAGTACCATGTCACTGTAGTTTTTTACAGCTACATATAATGACAGTTATCATAGTAGAGTACCACGGCACTGTAGTTTGTTAGTGCTACATGTAGTGGCAGTTATCACAGTAGATTACCATGGCACTATCAATTTGTTAGAGCTACATGTATTTGCAGTTATGACAGTAGACTCCATGACAGTGTCATTTGTTAGAGCTACGTGTGATGGCAATTATCACAGTAGAGTACTGTGACACTGTAGTTTTTGATAGAGCTACATGTAATGGCAGTTATCACAGTAGAATACCATGTCAGTGTAGTTTGTTAGTTCTGTATGTAATTGCAGTTCTCACAGTAGTTTGTTAGAGCTACATATAATGGCAGTTATCAAGGTAGAGTACCATTTCAGTGTAGTTTATTAGAGCTACATGTAATGGGAGTTCTCACAGTAGAGTACCATGGCACTGTCGTTTTGCTCTAGCTACATGTAATGGCCATTATCACAGCAGTGTACCATAGCACTATAGTTTGTTAGAGCTACATATAATGCACAGTAGAGGGCCATGGCACTGTAATTTGTTAGAGCTACATGTAATGGCAGTTAGCACAGTAGAGTACCATAGCACTCTTTTTTAGAGCTACATGTGATGGCAGTTATCACAGTAGAGTACCATGGCACTGTCATTTTGCTAGAGCTACATGTAATGGCTGCTATCACAGCAGCGTACCATGGCAGTGTAGTTTGTTAGAGCTACATGTTATGGGAGTTATCACAGTAGAGTACCATGGCACTGTCATTTGTTAGAGCTACATGTAATGGCAGTTGTCCCAGTAGAGAACCATGTCACTGTTGTTTCTTAGAGCTACATGTAATGGCAGTTATCACAGTAAAGTACCATGGCACTGTCATTTATTAGTGCTGCATGTAATGGCAGTTATTACTGTAGAGTACCATGGCAGTGTAGTTTGTTAGAGCTACATGTAATGGTAGTTATCATGGTAGAGTACTGTGACATTGTAGTTTGTCAGAGCTACGTCTAATGGCAGTTCTCACAGTAGAGTACCTTGGCACTGTCATTTCCTAGAGCTACATTTTAATGGCCATTATCACAGCAGCGTACAATGGCAGTGTAGTTTGTTAGAGCTACATGTAATGGCAGTTATCACAGTAGAGTACCATGGCACTGTAGTTTGTTAGAGCTACATGTAACGGCAGCTATCACAGCAGAGTGCCATGGCACTGTATTTTGTTAGAGCTACATGTAATGGTAGTTATCACAGTAGAGTACCATGGCACTGTTGTTCTTTAGAGCTACATGTAATGGCACTTATCACTGTAGAGTACCATGGCAGTTTAGTTTATTAGAGCTACATGTAGTGTCAGTTATCAGAGTAGAGTACTGTGACACTGTAGTTTGTCAGAGCTACATGTAATGGCAGTTCTCACAGTAGAGTACCATGGCAGTGTAGTTTGTTAGAGCTACATATAATGGCAGTTATCACAGCAGAGTACCATGGCACTGTAGTTTTTTACAGCTACATGTAATGACAGTTATCATAGTAGAGTACCACGGCACTGTAGTTTGTTAGTGCTACATGTAGTGGCAGTTATCGCAGTAGATTACCATGGCACTATCAATTTGTTAGAGCTACATGTATTTGCAATTATGACAGTAGACTCCATGGTGGTGTCATTTGTTAGAGCTATGTGTGATGGCAATTATCACAGTAGAGTACTGTGACACTGTAGTTTTTGATAGAGCTACTTGTAATGGCAGTTATCACAGTAGAATACCATGGCAGTGTAGTTTGTTAGTTCTACATGTAATTGCAGTTCTCACGGTAGTTTGTTAGAGCTACATATAATGGCAGTTATCAAAGTAGAGTACCATTTCAGTGTAGTTTATTAGAGCTACATGTAATGGGAGTTCTCACAGTAGAGTACCATGGCACTGTCGTTTTGCTCGAGCTACATGTAATGGGCATTATCACAGCAGTGTACCATAGCACTATAGTTTGTTAGAGCTACATATAATGGCAGTTATCACAGTAGAGTACCATGGCACTGTAGTTTGTTAGAGCTACATGTAATGGCAGTTATCACAGTAGAGTTCCATGGCACTGTAGTTTGTTACAGCTACATGTAATGGCAGTTATCACAGTAGAGTACCATAGTACTCTTTTTTAGAGCTACATGTGAGGGCAGTTATCACAGTAGAGTACCATGGGACTATCATTTTGCTAGAGCTACATGTAATGGCTGCTATCACAGCAGTGTACCATGGCAGTGTAGTTTGTTAGAGCTACATGTTATGGGAGTTATCACAGTAGAGTACCATGGCACTGTTTGTTAGAGCTACATGTAATGGCAGTTATCCCAGTAGAGTACCATGGCACTGTCGTTTCTTAGAGCTACATGTAATGGCAGTTATCACAGTAGAGTACCATGGCACTGTCATTTATTAGAGCTGCATGTAATGGCAGTTATTACTGTAGAGTACCATGGCAGTGTAGTTTGTTAGAGCTACATGTAATGGTAGTTATCATGGTAGAGTACTGTGACACTGTAGTTTGTCAGAGATACATCTAATGGCAGTTCTCGCAGTAGAGTACCATGGCACTGTCATTTCCTAGAGCTACATTTTAATGGCCATTATCACAGCAGCGTACCATGGCAGTGTAGTTTGTTAGAGCTACATGTAATGGCAGTTATCACAGTAGAGTACCATGGCAGTGAAATTTGTTAGAGCTAAGTGCAATGGCAATTATCACAGTAGAGTACCATGGCAGTGTAGTTTGTTAGACCTGCATGTAATGGCAGTTATCACAGTAGAGTTCCATGGCACTGTGGTTTGTTAGAGCTACGTGTAATGGCAGTTATCCCAGTAGAGTACCATGGCACTGTAGTTTGTTAGAGCTCCATGTTATGTGAGTTATCACAGTAGAGTACCATGGCACTGTCATTTGTTAGAGCTACATGTAATGACAGTTATCACAGTAGAGTACCATGGCAGTGTAGTTTGTTAGAGCTACATGTAATGACAGTTATCACAGTAGAGTACCATGGCAGTGTAGTTTGTTAGAGCTACATGTAATGGCAGTTATCACAGTAGAGTGCCATGGCAGTGTAGTTTGTTAGAGCTACATGCAATGGCAGTTATCACAGTAGAGACTACCATGGCAGTGTAGTTTGTTAGAGCTACATGTAGTTGCAGTTATTACAGTAGAGTACCATGGCACTGTTTGTTAGAGCTACACGTTATGGGAGTTATTACAGTAGAGTACCATGGAACTGTCATTTTGCTAGAGCTACATGTAGTGGCCATTTTCACAGTGGAGTACCATGGCACTGTCATTTGCTAGAGCTACATGTAATGGCAGTTATCACAGTAGAGTACCATGGCACTGTAGTTTGTTAGAGCTACATGCAATGGCAGTTATCACAGTAGAGTACCATGGCACTGTAGTTTGCTAGAGCTACATGTAATGGGAGAATAATATTGGATAATATAGAATGATGGTGCACAGTCTGATAAAATATATATTTTTTAAGTTGTTAAACAAAACCCTTCATACTTCCCGTTTAGTTATGCAAACTTTTTTGTGCAGTGTGTCTGACTCAATATCAACTACTGGTCATTGTGCAAGAAGCACAATGCTGGACTGCACGGTCAAAGGGCCGGAGTCCAACTCTGTTTTGTCAGAGTGAGGACTTGCTACTTTGCACTGCCTGGCAGCATTTGAATAAAGAATACCCTGTTTGTAGTAGGCAAAATAATAAACCTGCACTGATGTTAAATTTGGTTGACTTCTTCGAAACAGTCACCAAAGCCATGGACGAGGGGAAATAGTGCACACTGCCTACCTTGACTTAGCTAAAGCCTTTAACACTATCCCCTGCTCGGGCACAATAGGTAAACTCTCCTAGCTAGGCATCAGCTCGTATGTTATCAGATGGGTAGCTAACTGCTCACTGATAGAACCCAGTCAAAGTAGGGGAAGCCACCTCTAGTAGTAGACCAGAAATGAGTGGTGTACCCCATGGAGTGGTCTTGGGGCCTCTACTGTTTGGCATATGCTTTTCTGAGGTGCAAGCCATAACCAGTTGTCTGTGGCTGACCAAGTTTGCAGATGACTGCAAACTGGACGCTGTCTTAAATTTCCCTTGTGATGTGAACATCCTCCAAGAGGGCCTTACACAAACTGATGACTGGTGCCAGAAGTATGGCCTCAAACTGAATGCCAAAAAAATGTGTCATTACCCCCTTTTGGGAAATGGTATCCCCACTCATTATCACATTAATAACAGTGTACTAAGCATGCAATCAGTAGTGATGGACTTGGGCACCCAGGTTGATAGCAACCTGACCTTTGACCACCACATTGACTCCATTGTATGGAAGGCTTTCTACATGGCCCACCTCACAAATAAGGGTATTTCTTACAGGAACAAGGAGGCCATAACATCCCTGTACTCCTCCCTTATCAGACCCATTACTGAGTACAATGCCCCCTTCAGCATGTACCTTACCAAGCACATGTAGCAGTTGGAGACACCACAGAGGTTCCTGACTAGGAAAATCCAGGGTCTCAAACACCTATCCTACACAGATAGGCTAAAAGCCCTGTCCCTCTACTCAGTCAGAGGTGACCTGTGTCTGGCATACAAGGCCATCTCAGACCCAGCCTTGATGGAGTTGCTGCATATTCATAAGACAAACTCCACTCAAGCAGCCCACATGCAAGGCCTTAACCTGGTCTGTGATATTAATAGAATTTGTTGGTAGGGTAGATTTGTGTTCCAAAGATTCCCCCATCTGTGGAATAGACCCCTATCCATGTCAAGCAGAGTACCTATCTAGCCCTCTTTAAGAGGAATCTGATGACTGCATGGGAAACAGAAAATACACCTGTGGGATCCCAACTGTGTCCCTGCTGGACAGGGGAAACAGTTACTGACTTTGTGGGAACATGGGAAAAATTCTTGGCTAGACTTATAAGGGCATCCGGGCCAGTAGCCTAGTATCATCCTATGAACCTATGTTATCATAAACAGTGTGTTGGAGGGACAGTCAAATCAGGTATGACTCGCTCCTGTAGGACTGTGATGGTGTTTTGTAATGCTAGACTCTGAAGAGGTATAAATTAGGCTGTACCTACAAAGAAGTTGTAAGTGTTTGCCTCAGTCCAGTAGGAAGGGTCTGAAAAATAGTACTGAAGCTTCCAGCACCAAGTACTGGATAATTTTTCATTAGGTCTAAGTGTCTTTAAGACTTTATTGGTATTTATGCATCACTTATGGCCTAGACATGTGCACAGATTGACTAAATATGGATAGTTTTGTTGTGAGATGATTTCCTATTCTGTGTGATATAAGACAACATACCTACAATAATTTCACCAGCTTAATGCACTGCATTTTTAAATGTTGGTTTTCTGTCATATTCTTTTCTTAGATTGTTCTCCTTCTCAAAAGGAAAAAAAACAGCAAGGAAGTATTTCATTTCTAATTCTCATTCTGTGGTATGTCATGTCAGAATGTATGAGTGTTCATTACTTGGACTAGGATTTTAATAATGTAAAAAATTAAGGATAGTCGATATGTTAATGTTTTACTCTTATATGTGGAGTTGCAGCATGTAAGGACTTCCTGCTGCAGAAGATGTTACACAGCTGTATGGAACAAGAGAAAGGGGGCAACACGTAACATAAATTAATATTCTCTTTACCTCAACCTTTCTGCCTACTTAAAAAAGTTCTATTTTATATCATCATTTGACTAGATAGCAAAAAACTCACCTTTTTAGCGAGACAAAATTTGTACAAGAAAATAACATAGTGGGGGATCTATCCACCAATCAACATTTAGTTTATAAGGTTACCACCTGTCCATCTTTATAAAGGACAGTCCTTATCTGGGCAACTAAATTGTGGAAAACATAGAAAAACTACAAATGAACTCAAGAGTTTAATGTCAAAGGGTATACTTTGTCTCCTCAAATAAACACAGAAAAACAATTATTTTGTATCTAAAACATGTTAATATTACACAAAAGAAGAGAAACAATTCACATTCTATAAGAGCAAGTTTTTATTTTGGTAAAAATGTGAAGTCCAGTGAAGTCCAGTCCTTTGCATCGGTTATCGGCATTGTTTGTGCTGCAAAGTCACGTTTCCTTTCACATATCCCACTTACAGCATCTGAAAAGGTCGATGTCCTATCAGATTATGCCTGAATCATTAGAAATAAGAATATTTCTAAGAAAACCAAGACCATATATGGGGAAGAAATGCATTTCACTGTGCTCTAAGACAGAAGTGGTGAACTTCATGACACCCATGCAGATGGACAATACAGTTACGACTACTGAATCCTACACAATTGCACTTTATAAGCACTTACATGAGTGCATGGATCGTGCTATCCCAAACAGAACCAAGGTACTATCCTCCATAAAAAGGAAGCCAATCTGGTGGTCCCCTGCCATAAACAAACTGTACAACAGAAGGAAGAAACTCTTGCAAAAGAGAGTAAAATCCCACGAGTGGAGGAGCTCCCTGGTCAGCCTCAGTAAGAAGCTGCGATCCCTGATAAAATCCTCCAAAGCTAGTTACAAAAACAAAATCACCACTGATTCTAAAGACAACCACAAAGAATTCTATAGCTATATCAAGAATCTCAATGGCAACACTCAGATCTGCTCTGAGTTACAGCATAATGGCACTAAATATACAGAACCAACTGATATTGCCAACATCCTGGCAGATAGGTTCAGTGCTAACTTTACCCCCCTCTCACCCCCTAAAGAGCCCATCTCTATACCGGAAGAATGCAAAGTTCCTGTAATCACGGCTGCACAGGTAAAAACCACACTCTCCAAAGCCAAGAACACAGCATCCATGGGACCAGACAACATCCCAGGCTGCGATCTACACAAACTACAGAATGAACTGGCAGCCCACCTAAGTACCATGTTCAATCATAGCCTCACCTCAGGCTTTGTGCCTGCTGAATGGCACACAGCAATGGTTATCCCACTCCACAAGGGGGGAGCCACCACAGACCCTGGGAACTACCGCCCCATTAGCCTGATGAGCCTGGTCTGCAAGGCCATGGAATGTATCATCATAGAACTTATAAACAAAGATATTGGTAATCTCCAAACTCTGGATCCCACCCAGTTTGGGTTTGTAAAAGGCAGATCATGTCTCCTAAACCTGGTAGACTTCTTTGAAGCAGTCACCAAAGCCGTAGACAAGGGTAAGGTGGTTCACTCAGCCTATCTAGATCTTGCCAAGGCTTTTAACACCATCTCCCACTCTGGAATTATAGATAAACTCACTAAACTAGGTATAAATCCCTATGTCACAAGATGGGTTGCCAACTGGCTCACTGACAGAACCCTCACTGTGAAAGTAGCAGACTCCAAATCCGACTTCAGACCAGTGACAAGTGGAGAACCACAGGGTTCAGTCCTGGGCCCTCTCCTGTCTGGTATCTACTTCTCTGAAGTACAGGCTAACACAGAAGGTCTTTGGCTAATGAAGTTCACAGATGACAGAAAACTAGGAGCCATAATCGAAACTCCTAACAATGTGGACATCCTGCAAAAGGGCCTCACTGAGACAGATGCCTGGTGTCAAAGTCATGGCCTCAAGCTCAATGCCAAAAAGTGCATTGTCATCCCCTTTGGTAAAAACTCTGTACCCATGAACTACAACATAGGCGGTAGTATACTTAACACTGAAAGTGTGATAAGAGACCTTGGGACACAGGTGGACAGTAGTCTCTCCTTTGATAATCACATCACCACAGTAGTCAGGAAATCCTTCTACGTGGCACACCTCATCACAAAAGGTTTCTCATCCAGAAAAAAAGAGGTCATTGTTCCCCTCTACTCATCACTCATTAGACCCATTATAGAGTACAATGCCCCTTTTGGTATGTACCTCACAAGACATCTACAACAACTGGAAAGGCCGCAGAAATACCTCACAAAGAAGATTACCGGCCTCAAACAGATACCCTACACAGACCATCTCAAAAAACTCCAGCTTTACTCCGTCTCATATCGCCTACTCAGAGGTGATCTCTGCCTAACATACAAAGCTATGTCAAACCCAGAGCTGTTGGACATGCTCCACTTAAAGAAATCCCAATCCCTCTGAGCTACATGCTCTAGGGACCTAAACCTTGTCACCACATTAAACAGAACATGCCGGAGGGATAGATTCCTGTCCCAGAGACTTCCCATACTTTGGAATAAACTACCTATCTATATCAAACAAAGCTCCTCATTAGCACTCTTCAAGAAAAATCTTGATGATTGGATGGGAAATAGGAAATTCACCCCGAGGATCACCTCTGTGGCTCTGCTCGACAGTGGCACAGGAAAATAATTTTCTTGGGTGGCAAAAGCCAGGGTACCTTTTTGGCTGGGCTTGTATAGGCCCTAGGGCCGATAGCCTAGTACCTACCTATGAACCTATGAACCAGTAAATGAGGCTACCTAAAAAAATTCAAATTAAACTGTATTTAAAATTAAACAGAGGTCAGCTGTAAGCATCATGCAAAATGTCAGAGAAGAAGCCAGCAGTAAGAAATTTTAAGAGAGATGTAATAAAAAATGGTTGCAGAGCAGACATCTTTAAGGAGACATTTTACATCACCTGGACATTCCACTTTTGGGTACAAAGAGAAGTGGTGTCCTGTTTACAAAGAGATGGACAGAATTTAGAAGCCCCTCCCTTCTGCCCAGAGACAGCAAAGTTCACAGTGCCCACCTCTACATCAGAAGCTACCAAGATTAAGAAATGAGCCACAGTGTGATCTGACCAAGCTAAGGTTGTAGAAGAGATGTCTCTTCAACCGTACAAAGTCATTAAACTGGACACAAAGAAGTGATTAAAAAGGGATCATGGGGAGAGATTCTGAATTTCTGCATGGAAGAAACAGAGAAGCAGACATATAGAGTGATTAAGACATAGAAATGCATTTCACTGTGTTCTAAATTAAAGTAAGTTTCACTTATTTAGAACTTAAATTCTTCATAAGAAAACAAAAGATGAAAGTCTTAATGCTCAAAGTAAAAGAACAATTTTATGCTAATGTACAAAACTTCAAATGGAAAACCACCAAGACCTTTTCAAACAGCTCAAAAATACAGAGAGAAGACAAAAAGGGACACAGCTGTATGATGAGAATAAAATGCTTCTTTATATATTGGTTTTGATGCTCACTTGAAATTCCTTCACAGAAAAACTAGACAAAGAATGCAGGCATGGGATTTACTTTGGGAAATAGAATACAGAGATCTTTGAAAAGTACATTTAACATTTATTAATTAAAGCAAATACCAGCCTGATAGATTAGTTGTTTCTAAAGTAAGTGAGATGCTTATAGGCCAAAGGAGTAGAAGATTATGTTTTTCAAACTGAGGCTGTAATCATTCATTTTAGCAGATATTGCACAAATCGTCACAGCTTATATGTATGGTGATAAAGATACAACTTTATAAGGATTTACTATGCTAAATGCAAAGCATTACTGGTAAACATCACTGACTGTCATCTGTGCCACTAAAAAGCAAACATTTAAATGAGCTAGCATTACGTATGCTTTCTCAATGCATTGTTTTCAGTTCTTTAAATACTAAATCTTATCCATAATCACTAGTCATTTTCCAAGTGCCCTGATCAATCCTGCTATCAATCTAAATCTAGCAGAATGTTTTCTTCATGGATGCAGCTAGAAGCAATGTACCAAGGTTTGCTGTATTTTCCTGTTTAGTAGTTGCAAAAGAATGAATCATTTAAACGCAACAAGGTACTTCATCACATGAGTATGATTTGTTCTTTTGTAGAGACTAAATAGCAGTTGGGCTACAGAATTCTCCATAAAGTGGTAGGAAATGGCTATTTAGATGCAATTAAAGTTATTCTGTTTTCAGCTGTCTCTCTCGTATCGTGTTATTCTTCCTGAGCAGCCATCAATCTACTTGTATAGTTTTTTACTTTCAGTTATTTTGCCTGATTCTATATTAAGTAAAAGTGTTTTCATTTATTTCATTATAAAAAAAAAATGCAACCGTTTTTTTATATTTATTAGATTATAAGGGTAGCCTCACAGCATGAGTGACTGCACCCACCCTTTTTGAAAACAGACTGGCTATAAGCTACTATAATTTAAAGTTCTTCTATGGCCATTAAGTAACGCTGTGAAGAAGCTATGACTGGATGAACACAACTGCTGACAGTGTAAGTCCGAGGAACCAATGCAGGCACCAGTTTGTATAAAGCACATGTACACTTAGTAGTCCATCTAACAAATCAAACTATTTGCCTACTAGACTTTGCAGTTCAAAATGAAAACATAACTGCACCTTTGGCTACTTTCCACTATTTACAGTCAAAACAAACCCTCCAGGAAACAGGATTTTTTTTCTAGATGCCCCAAACTGTAAGCTTCAACCAGAGGCTGATTCCAGCTCTGTAGTCCAGTTGCTTTCATCGTATATACTCCACAAGTTAGGTGCAACTCCTCCAGGATTTTTTAGGTAAGCTTTTTTTTTGCATTTTTCTTCCACCTTTTCTTCATTTTACCAACCCTTTTGCCCCATCCACTCCAGGTCTCCATGCTCCCACACTTATTCCAATAATTTATTGGGGCTGGTTATGGATCAAAGACAACAGTGCAATATTATTTATTTATTTATTTATTTAGTTTACATTTGTTTACTGGGAAAGTCTAACTGGACACAATTCCTTTTTCAGCAGAAGTCTGGGGAGAAAAGCTTTACATTTACAACAGGACATCTCATGCATTCTATTTTCCAAAGAAAATCTCATGCCTGCATTCTTCGTCTATTTTTTTCTGTGTAGCAATTTCAAGTGAAATCAAGTTAAATTTAATATGATTGCAGTCAGCAAAGCAAAAGCAAGCAACAGGGCAATATTACTTAAATTAGTACCACTGCAGTCAACAAGCAGTGGGGGAGGGGTCTTACTTGGTCTACCCTGTTTTTCCCACTTTCCCTTCTGGCTACGTGATATGGCCCTGGGTAGGTGTGTAATGTAGGCTTGTGGTGTATCAGTCTGCATCTGCAGTAGCTCAAACAAGCCCACTGCCACCTCCTGATCATATCTCCTCTGGCAGTATCCTTAACCTCCACCAAGGATCATTGTCAAGTCAGATTCCCATATACCACCCTCCCCACAGGATGGGCATGGCCATCCCTCCCTACAGCTGCATCAGTTGATCAAAACCCTAATTGGACCCATGTTGCCTGGGTTATAATCAGGGTTTTATCCCTTTACATCATCAGGGAAGCTTGGATATTTTTACGTAAGTGGCTATTCAGCCTTCTAAACCTCTACATGAGGAACAAACTTTCTGTATTCCTGTTGCAAGCTCTTTTTGTACAGCATTAATTGTCAACCAGGCTGACAAGTCCCAGTGCAACCTCCATTTGGGGGATTTCAACTTCCAGTTCCTTATTTATATATTTTAATTCCTCAGTTGCAGAACCATATAGAAAAAAAAAAAAAAGAAAAGGAAATGTCAAAAAAGTGAATCATTGGTTGATGCTATAAAAGAAACAATGCTGGAAATGATTGCCTATGACAAACACCACTCAAGTTAAAATCCACCTATTTGCAAGTGGTAAGTTGTAACACCAAGTGGTGGCTATATCAGCACTAGCAGAATAACTGTAACTTAGTATATTGGCTGGCTTCTTCAATATTATGCAATAGCTGAGACCTTGATACTAGATTGGACTGATTGGTTGCAGCATATAAAATGAAATCTGGAAAGGGGTGTGGCCACTGTAGATTTACCAGTAGTCACATCTGAGAACCATTGTGTGTTTCTGCATGAAAAACATTTTAGATAAGTATCAGGTGCTCTTAGTAAGATTGCAGAGGAAAACACTGAGTTGAGATGCAGGTCGATGAATTATTTGACTTGGCTGTTGTTATTTATTTATTTATTTATTTCCAGTTTGATTAATGGGGAAGTCCACTGGGCCCAGAGAGCCCAGTTTCAGTGGAGGCCTGGGGAGAAAAGTTCCATGAAACAGATTGAAGTAAAGATAGCAGTCCAATAAAAATAAAAGTACAAGTACAAATACATGTCAAATAATACAAAGTGTGAGCAATATTGACCATAGTGGAAAAATATCATGCAAATACATTTTAACAAATTCACACAGTTAAAGTCAAAAGTCAAAAGCTATTTACAATATTTACAGAGTGTGAGAGATCGTATGGGAATTAGCTATAGAAGGTTATAGCCAGCTATAAGGTGCTTAGGAACTCAGGAGGATACCCTCCCAGGGGCCTTTGTTAAAGAATTCTAGGTAGGGAGAGTGCAGTTACATTTCCATTTGGAGAAGAGGTTGGTGTAAAGCTGATTTTTGAAGTTGTTTGTGTTTGACATTGTCCTTAGTGTGGATGGGAGAGAGTTCCATTTCGTACCTAAGGAGAAGGAGAGGAGAAGTTGTCCAGCAGGACGTTTAGGTTTGTG
This sequence comes from Protopterus annectens, assembly GCF_019279795.1. Lineage (NCBI taxonomy): Eukaryota > Metazoa > Chordata > Ceratodontiformes > Protopteridae > Protopterus > Protopterus annectens. The sequence continues at coordinate 1,268,092,970 of NC_056747.1, forward strand.
GACAGTAATTAAGTTTTGGTGTTCAGATCTGAGAGTTCTAATTGGGGTGTATGGGGGAAGGATGTTAGTTAGAGCGAGGCATTTGGTTGGATTAAATATTAGTCTATGTGCTTTAGTGAGCTGGAGGAAGTCCAGGTAACTTGTGAATTCTAACCAGTTGAGGGATTGGAGGGTAACACAGTGATGAGTAGAATGTTTGGCTTTGGTGGCAAATTTAGAACTTTTGTTATAATAGCTTTCAAGTTTGGAAGTGATGGAAGACCATAGTTTAGTTAGTAGCAAGGTGCCGTACAGAAGGGAAGAAAGGAGGTAAGAGGAGGCCAGAGTCTGCCTAGTAGAAGTAGAGAGAAAGTGGTTGTTCCTGTATAGCATACCTAGTTTTTGGTGGGTTTTCTTTATATTTTGCTGAATATGGATGTCGAACTTGAGGTGTTTGTCTATAGTTACACCGAGTAGTTTGGCAAAGAGAACAACTTTGATCGGAGAGTTGCTTTGGCTAAGGACTTAGAAGGAATTTTTATAAAGACAGAAAGATTTTGAGGGTGTGAATAGTAGTATTTTAGATTTGTTAGCATTGAGAGAAAAGTGATTTTGGCACATCCAGATCTTAGTAGTTGAGAAGGCAGTCTGAGTTTTAGATAGGAGTTCAGGGAAGTTAGAGGCAGAGCAGACAAGTGTAGAGTCATCTGCATATTGGTTTCTCCTCAAATACTTTTTATTTTCAATTAAGATAACATTTACATAATATTTCTAAATATAATTTTAAACAACTATATACAGTATTTACAATGGCCTGACTTTCAATTATATACACTGTATGTTATTAAATATAGAATTAACAGATCAGTTATCAGAGATACAATATTGTTTATTGCAAAGTGTCCAACAAAGATATAACTTTCTTCCAAGGATTATTTACCAATGGCCTGGGATAGATTCATAGTTCTTTGATTTTTATTTCCATCGGTGCAGTTTTCTTCAGTAGAGTGTAGAATTCTTCCAAGGTCGGGGGTGTATTTGAATTCCACTTTCTGATTACACATTTCCTTGATATAGAGAGTATTGTCCATAACAGATACATATTTGTCTTATTCAGGTAGGGACCTTCATTTACATTTAGTATAATCAATACTTTAGTTAAGGTAAAGGATTCATTAAATAAAGCTTGTAAAAAATGATTGATTCCATTCCAATATGATTTAATTTTATTACATTCATAAAAATATGAATCCAGTCTGCTTTATTTGACTTTTCACACCTCCAGCAAAAACATTTGTAGTAGTACTGATCTTTTTAATTCTATCTGGTGTTAAAAATGCTCTATGTAAGTATTTCCAGTTAAATATTTTCCAGTACTGTGTATTAGAGGTGTAATTAACTGATAGTAAGATGTTAGTTTTAATTTCTTCTATTAACTGCAGTGATTGACCTTTTGTTAAGAACTGTCAGTATAATGGTTTGGGAATTGTTTTATATGTTATTAACTCTTTATATAGATTTGAAATTGAATTTTTCTTTTCACAACTATTATATATAAATTTATACAGAAAACATATTAGATTTGTAATATCTTTAAATGAGGAATTATTAATTAATCTGCATAAATCTTGAATGTACATTAGAATGCTTTATAAGGTTAACCAGTCCTGTGTTGGAATATTGTAAGCAGTTTTTATCATATGTATATCTAAACCATTTAATTTATTTACACATTGAAACCAGCATAAGAATCCATTTTGTTCCCAGGAGGTTATTGTTTCCCTATATATTTTGTGAGGAAATTTCTTAGTGATGGTAAATGGGGTTAAAAGGTCAAACCAAAGTTTTAGATCTATGTTTGCATTGATAAGTTTCCTAAAGGAATTGATGTAATGATTAATTAGTGTTGTTTTAGAAGGTTTTGTTATATTATATTGTATACTTATGCATAGTATGTACCAGGGTTTGTTTGATTTGTCTACTATTAATTTTTTTTTAACAGATTAAGTTCATTTGTTAATATAGCCGTTGTTAATTCTTTTCAGTTGGCAAAAGAATTTGGTTTATCCAGTCTATTGTAGTTTTAAGCACAGATGCTTTTATATATGTTTCTATTTCTGTGAAGTTCAGTCCTCTTTGTTTCCAGGGTCTAATGTGATGAATTTACAGCTACTCTATTCTTTTTGGGATACCATAAAAATTTTATTAAACATGAGTTTATTTCTTTAAGAATGCATCTTTCAGGCATTAACTGTATTGCTAATACTACATATAGTATTTTTGGCAATTAGACCATTTTTATTAATTGCAATCTGTCTTCAAAAGTTAATATAATTTTGTTCCATTTTTCTATATATATTTTTATTGTTTCAATAATGTTTTTATAATTTATTAATATTGTTTTGTTTATATTTTTGCATAACACTATTCCTAAATAATTTAGCATAAGTTCTTGTTTTCCTATGATGAATTTATCTGTAACTTGTAGTTCTTTTTTCTTATTTAAAAATAGAAATTTTGATTTTGATCTATTAAAGTTTAGACTTGAAATCTTAAAAAATGTCTCCATTACTTCTTCTAGCTCTCCTAACGACTCTCTGGAGTTTGATAGGGTTAAAAAAATATCATCAGCAAAAAGCATTATTTTAGATATGCACTGGTCATAGACTTCTATTCCTTTTATTCTTGGATTATTGCATATTATTTCTGCAAGTATTTCTATAGCCAAAGCAAGTAAAATAGAAGAAAGGGGGCATCCTTGTTTAGTACCTTTCATTATATGGATAGATTCTGAGGTGAAAGGACTTAATTTAATGTAGGCTAAGTTATTAATATATATGTTTGTTAGTAATAAGATGAAGGGAGGAGGAAATTCAAATAATGCTAAAGTTTTAAATAGATATTCCCAGTTGTGGGACTCAAAGGCTTTTTCTATGTCTAATCCGATTATAAGTGTTTCTCTATCTTCTTTATTCATATAATCTATAAGAGTAAGTATCCTTTTAATATTATTATGTGTGTGCCTGTTATATAAAAATCCAGTTTGATCATTATTAATTGTCTTTGAAAGTGGGATTTTCATTCTGTTAGCTAGGATTGACATGAATATTTTGCAATCATTATTCAGTAGTGATATAGGTCTGTATGAGGTGCAAAGGTCTGATGGTTTATTATCATTTAGAATTGGTGTTATGAGAGAATATTTCCATGAGGGTGGTATTTTTGCTTCTGACTGGACTTCTAGCAAAGTTTTATGAAAAAGGGAGATTACTGTTGAAGGGAAGAGTTTGTAAATTTCCGTTATTATACCATCTATCCCTGGAGCATTGTTAGATTTACTTTCTTTTATCTTGTCAACAATTTCTTTGTAGGATATAGATTTTTGTAGGTCTAGTTTTAAAAGTTTTTGGGAATTTTTTTATATTGATAAGGTTTGTATCTAAGTTTATTTGGCTGGTACCTAAATCTTCTTTTTTGAAGTGTTCCATATAATGGAACCGAAATGCTTCAAGGATGTCTCCTATATCTGATACTTTTTTACCTTTCTTTTCATGATATATACTACTAATGTTATTTGTTTTAGATTGTATTTTAATTCTTGTAGATAAGTTATGTAGATATCTGGGGGAGGTGGCTAATGAGTTTATTTTAAATTTTTCCAAGGCTAGACAAGTTTTGTGTGTTAGAATTTCATTATATTTTTTATTTAATTCCTCTATTTCTTTTTTGACTTCTGGACAATTCTGATTTTTTTTAGATTTTGCTGTCAAGAGTCTGGTTTGCAAGTCTAATGATTCAGATTCCCACTCTCTAACTTTGTTTTTGTACCAGCTAAGGTCTTATCAAATGAATACAATTTTAATGAGTCCCAAACCATGACTCTACTGATTTCTGTTGTATTATTAATTTCAAGAAATAAGTGTAGTTCTGACAACATCCAGGATCTGAATTCTTTAATTTTTGTGATATATGATGGAATTTTAGTTGAGAGGATTAAATGTTTAAACTCTATTTGGAGCTTCATTATCTGAGAGTCATGATCTGAGAAGGGGCATGGAACTATTAAGAAGTTGAGGTTTTTTGTTTGTAAATCTTGAACTACAAATAATTTGTCTATTCTGGTTTGTGCTCCAAATCTATGGTCTTTATGGGAAAATAATAAGGATTTATCATCTTTTACTTTGAAAGTGTCTATTAAATTAAATGAATCAATCCATCTTTTTAAGGATTTTGAAATAGTTGCTATGCAAAATGACTTCTTGGTGGTTTCCGAAGCTTCTAAGGTACAATTAAAGTCTCCTCCCCAGTACAAGATTTCCTTTATAATTGTTGGAAATATAATCTAGGTTTTTTTTAACCGTTCCTGCTCCAATTCCTGGGAACCAATATAGATTAGCTAAGGTCCATGTTCTGTTATTAAATTTAATTATAACAAATGCTAGTAGACCTTCCTTGTCTTCATATTTATAAATAACGTTTGGAGTGATTATGTTTTTCTTCCAGAGAATTGATACTCCTTTTGTCTTTGTTCTATAGGAGGACTGAGCTAAGACTGTATAGTCCTTAGGGTTACAAATAAAGCGATCATTAGTCTTAAAATGCATTTCCTGGAGAAATACTACTTGTGCCTTATTTAGATTTAAATATTTTAGTAAGTTTGATCTTTTATTTGCATTATTTAAGCCATTAGTATTTAATGATAAGAATGTTAAATCCATTTCAAGTTATTGTTGGAAGAAACATTTTGCTTCTTTTTTTATTTTGATTATAGTAGTTATACCATATTCTCTAATAACATTGAATGTTATTTTTATGTGTGTAAACTTGGGAGTGGAATTTAATATTTTTTCTTCTTTAAATACAAGTAGGATAAAATTCTGGTCAGGCTTTAAAAAAGTACTTCTATAAAACATTAATTCTAAAGTATCAAATACAAGTAAATATGAATTTCCCATTAAACATGGAATGAAAGTCATTCCTAATCCAACAGATAAAGATAGATCTATTGGATTATCACTAATACCTTTAACCAACAATATCAACTGAGTTCCATATGTTAAATTATTTTATGGAGAATTTTCTTAAAAGAGATATGAAATTCTATATTATTCTATTATTGTTCTATAGTATTTTATATATCAGGATGGAATGTTAGTAGTGTAAACAATTATTATGTTGACTTAGAAAATATCCAATATTTAGTTACGCTTAAGAGATCCGAAACATGTCAGATATGTCATTTTGGAGAAATTAAATGCAACAGAGGAGCATACACTAAATAAGCCAACAACAAATAGAGTATTACTAAAATAATTTGACTAAAAGGACTCTGCAGGAGACAATGAGTGATTATCAATGAAATATGAATTTACTGTGTTTGTGTACTGTCTTCCTTTACTTTCCCACTCTTCAGCTCACCAACTTCAACTTACACTTATGAAAAGACATGGCTTATCAGTGGTATTCTGACTCTGAGTAGAGACACCTTACATTCTAGCGTGCAGTGCTTTTACATATTTATAGATTTGCAAAGCAGAGTCTAAGAATGAACTATGATCTCCCTGACAATTCCCATCCTACATAGGGCACCTCCAGCTTCCAGAATGGGTAATCACATCAGGTCTAGAATGAATGTGAAGCTACCTATATGGTAATCAAGACTTACCTTAGGTAAGTATTAATCAAATAGTATTTAAAGCAACTTAGAGAGTTCTTAGGGCATTTAGAATACTCTTAAGCCTCTCCTCCCTTCAACAAAAACAGAGATTTCCCTTCCCTTTCTTTCCCTTGTTTTAAATCAGTACTAATAAAAGAAATTCAGCAAACATAGGTAAACAGAAATAACATTTAGTAGTCCGTCTTGTACATGACTCGCAATCCATTAAACAAGTCAGTGACTAACATCACTTTAGTAAACATTATAAAGACAAATTAGAAATAATTTCTTAGCTCTTTAAATTTTCTGATAAAGCAAAAAGTTAACAATAAGCTATTTTAACTAAAAGTATAAAGCATTTCAATTTTCCTTGCATGTATAAATTTCTAATTATATTGTAGTGTCAATAGCTGTCTTTGAAATCTGTACAATAATTCACTTCTTCAAATCATTCCTTTTTCAATTCAGGTTTTGTTTTGTCAAAACGGCAACAATATTTCAAGGGCACAATTAATATTTAAACTGATGTTTCAAATAAATAACTTGTCAGTTGCCAATTGAGTTAGTTAGAATGTATGGTTAGTGCAAATATAGCATGTTGCAAAAATAATATGTATTTTTTTCATGTGCTTTACAGACTGTCATATGCAAGTGACATGTATAATGTAGCATATATAGAGCAGCTATCTTATAGATTCAGGTTGTTAAAGTAAATTATGCTTATTAATTAGGCAGTTTCATTTAAATTCACAAGTAATTTGGGGTCATTTCAGTTGAGTTTCCAGGAATGTGTAGTCCAATGTGAGTAACTGAGTCCACTTTTCCTCATAAACATATGTCACAATTCATTAAACGAAGCAGTCTAACATCTGTCTAATAATCATTATAAAGACAAAGAATAGTAATTATTTCCTAGCTCTTCAAACATTCTGATAAAGCAAAATGTTGACAGTAAGCTATTTTAACTGGAAGACTAAAACATTTCAATACTTCCTTGTGAATATATTTTACTTTTACTGTAGTGTCAAGAACTGTCTTTAAAATCTAAGCATTACTTCACTTCTTTCAAGTCATTCATTTTACAGTTCGGATTATATTTTGTCAAAATGTCAATAGCATTTCGAAGGCACATTTAATATTTAAACTGATATTGTAAATGAAAAGCTATCGGTTACCAAGTGAGTTTGTACGGAGTGTGAGGTAACTGCAAAGATAACATGTTGCAAAAAGTAATATGTAACTTTTCATGTGTACTAGAGACTGACAATTTCAAGTAACATATAAAATGTAACTTTTACAGTACAGACAGCTTGTGAAATCAGCATGTTAAACTGAGTAATACTTTTTAATCAAGCAGCTACATTTAAGTGCACATGTAGTTTGGGAACATTTTCTTGTGTTTCCAGCAATATGTAATCCTATGAGGATAAATCATAAACTATTTATAAATAGTCCTATTATGTATTTATTTTACCTTACTTAGGTTGTTTTTCATTTTAATAACTAAACAACATTACTTTTTCTTATTATTTGTTATCTGTGAGGCTAAATGCACTTTGCAGGTTCACAGTGTCCTTAGAAACGCAGCAGTTGTTTACTATTGCTATGGCAATGCAAATAGAATGTGAAGAAAGCTTCACTTCTCTTAACCAACAGTACATTTTCCCTCCTTTTTTATATATTTAAATATACTAAAAGGAAATAATGCAAAGGACAAATGTACATGAATGGAACATTTCAGTGTTAATCACAAACATGTCCCCAATCCCAATAAGCATAACAGTGACTATCATTACTCTAATAAATAGTGTAATAACAATTAAGTTCACTATTCGTATTAGTCTACCTTAAAACTAGATTATTTCAGACTATTATTTATTTATGCATAGATAGTGAGGTATTAAATATATACAGACTATATTAGTATAGTAAATAGGAGAGAAGTTAGAAAGGGAGACAAGATGCAGTTAAAATAAATAATGAGAAAAGAGAGAAGAGAGAGAAAGAAAAGAGAAAATTAAGAGAAAATACACATATACTATGTATGTTGATTTACAGTATAAATATTTTATGTGCTATATAACCCTCCTTCTGTGAAAGAAAAGTACCCTGTTTTACATACCCGAGGTAATGTGAAAACTGTCATGTGTCATCTGTTTTCAAAAAATATAGATAAAGATTCCAGTAGTTAGTTACCTTTGTTTTAAAATTCCAAGCAGTAAAATTGGTCCTTTAAAGTAATGTTAAAACAATTCATATCATAGTAGATGCTTTGAGAGATTTGACTGTAGCAGTATCAGTCTTTTGCTTCTTCTTTTTGACATCTGTCCAGACATTTGTTTTTTTTTTTTTTTGTTCTCTTGAGAGAAGGTGACATCCAATCCATATCTTCTGGTAAAGTAATCACATTATTAGTTTTAATAAATGAAGAGGCTTCCTCTAAGTCAATAAAAGTTCTCATCTCGTTGGCATACAGTATTCTTATCTTAGCTGGATATGCAAGTTGTGCCTTGATGTTATTTTGTTTCAGAAACTTTATCATTGGCCACACTTTTTTCCCTTGTTCCATTATTCTAGATGAATAGTCGTTCTCAAATCTTATCAGGCTCTGTTTATATTTTAGAGGTGCCTTCCTTCAAGCATATCTTAAAATCAGTTCCTTGTCCAAGTATGAAAGAAATTTGATAATTATTGATCTAGGAGGAGAGTTTGAGTTAGTGGCAGGTTTCCCAAGAGCTCTGTGTGCCCTTTCTTTTAAATTAAAAAAGTCAGGGATCCAGCTTGATAAAAAGTAAATAATATCCTCACCTTCTGTGTTTTCAGGTAATTCAAAAATCCTGATGTTATTTCTCCTCTCCCCATTTTCCAAGTCATCTACTTTATTAACCAACCAAGTGTTTTGTTTAAGAAGCAATTCTTTCTGTGTTTCTTCTTCCTTAAGTCTGCTTTCTAAGCCATTTAGATAAACCTCTATTCCTGTTATCCTTGTCTGGTGTTGTTGTATCATTTCCTTGAGGGTATTAGCCTGTTTTTGACTGCTTGTTTTAAGATTTTCTAGGTTCTCTTTAAAATCATCCATCTTCAAAGACAGCTGCTGCAGGGTAGATGCCATCTGTTGTAGTTCCATCTTTAAGGCAGCTTCCTGGTGAGAATTCCTTGAGTTGCTCATTTTAACAAGTGAATATATCTCGAAGCTTTTTGACAGGAAATTATTTGTAAAACTTCACCAAAGTTTCTAATTATGTAAATTAGTCCTTTATCTATAAGATTTTATACTTTTGCATCTTGAATGACTTTGGCATTAGGAATAGCAGAGTGAAAGTTATTGATAAAGATATTAAACAGCATTGGTCTGAGGATGGACCCTTGTGGTACTCCGGTAGGGGTGGTTAAGAAAGATGATGGTGCCTTTTTTCCATTTCACAGCCTGAGATCTATCTGACAGATAGCTTGAGAGCTTGGAAATAGTGTTTTGGGAGAGATTTAGTTTTGAGAGGTGACTTAGAAGGTGCTTATGGGAAACAGTATCAAATGCTTTAGAAAGATCTAGGAGCACTGTGGATACTAAGTTCCTAGAATCTCAGGCTTGATTGGCAGTTTCTAAGAATGAGAGTAGAGCTGTTATGGTGCTATGTCCTGGTTGGAGGCCATGTTAGGTAGGGGTAAGAAGTTGGTTTTCAGTCAGAAATGGCATAAGTTGGAGGTAGATAATTTTTTCTAGGATTCTGGAGATTGGAGAGAGAAGAGCTATAGGGTAGAAGTTTGAAATGTTAGTGTTTTTGCCTCCCTTGTAGAGAGGAAGAATAAAGGCTGAACACCAGAGTTTAGGGACATAGGATTCCTTTATGGATCTGTTAATTAGGATATAATTGGGAGAGATATACCATTGGAAGCAGACTTGAGAAAGGAAGAGGGGATGTTGTTAAATGCATTGGAGCAGGGTTTAAGTTTGGATAGAAGTCTTTTTATGTAGTTAGTGGAGACAGGTTTAAGCTCAAATATAGGGGGGCATTATTTGGGGACTTAGATGAGGTGGAATGTAGGAGAGATGGGTCGTTGTTAGGAAAAGTTTTCGTTAGGTCGGATATTGACTCTATAAAGAAAGAGTTGAATAGTGAGGCTAATTACAGGTCAGATTTACTGGGTTAAGGGGGGATGAAAGGTTAGAGGAAGGGGAGGGTAATTATTTGTAGGTGGGTTAAGTCCGGGGTTGGGGTGAGTGTCTCCTGCTAAGACAAGGTTATTGAAGGTAGTTATTTTAGTGTGTTTGGTTTGGCTGGTCTAGTATTAGTTTAAGAGTAAGTGTCTTAGCAGTAGTGGACATAATTTTAGGATTAAAATGGTACAGAGGGTTGAACTGAAACAGAGAGGAGGAGATGGAAAAGAAATGATTATTTGTGTGAGGGAGGAGATGGTTTTGTATGGAAGTATGGTAAGGAGTAGAGAGTGGAAGCTGATTGGAGGTATAGGAGCTGGCATGGTATAAAGTGATTAGGAGTAGTAGGAGGGAGATGGGGGTTCAGAGTGTTAGGAAGAGTAAGGAAAGCATGGTTAGAAAATGGTAGTTTATTATGTGAGGATTTGTAGTTGGAGAGAGGAGCTGTGGGGTGAGAGGGGGTAGTGAAAGAGTGATGTATTTAATTAGTGATGTATTTAATTACTGTGGGTGAAAGGAGGAGGGGTAAAGAGGGGAAGGCTTTGATTGGATGGTTGACTGTGGGTAAAAGGAGGAGGGGTAAAAAGGGGAAGGCTTTGACTGGATGGTTGTCTTGAGTGAGTGGGGAGTGGTTGAAATAAAAGTAGGAGTAGTGAGAGTGGGTGGGAATTGGGGGCAGGGTAGGGGAGCGGAGTGAGCCCATAGAGTGAATGGAGTGGGTAGAGCCAAGGAGAAGGAAGAAAGCCAGCAAAAAGTTATCAGTGAAGTTGAGAACTAGCTCAGAGGTAAGGAGGCACTGGCACTGTGTGTGTAAAATTAGAAGGATTCAGAGGGTTGAAAGGAGATAGGAGCTAAAAACAGGGCAGTAGCAGTTTAGTAGAATATAGTAAGTATTAACAGGGCTAAAATAGGTCAGTGGTAAATTAATAGAACAGTTACAGTACTTTTAGCTTGTATTAAAAGATAGGTAGTGATTGAACAATGCCACCTGGTGGTCTGAGTAAGTGCAATGGTAAGCTACCATCACTCAAAGGAGGGAGAAAGAGACTAGGAGAGGGAAGGGAGATAAATTCCATGGTAGACTGCTAGCAAATACATGCAGGGTTAATATACACCAGTGGTAGGTATAGGATATATTTTTATTTTACATTAGGGTACATACATGTTTAAAGTTAGTTCTTGGGAAGGCATAGTAGTTACAAAAGTACTGCAGGATTCCCTTAGCATGAACTTTACAAAAATAGCAATAAGAATCACAAACAAAAACAATACCAGGTAGTACTTACATGCAAGCACACTACTGGGGATTCCTATGAAGCAGGGCAGGAAAGCTAAGTCAAAAGATGGTGCCTTTCTACATTAGGTTTTTTTATACCTCTGTAATTAAGCAGGAATGGGAGAGACTTGTGCAGGTTCAAGGTGGGGGTGGGGTGTAGACACAAAGTAATACAAGGTTGTGAGTCAGAAAAACTGGACTAGGCCAGCTGATAAAAAGAAAATAGGAAAACCAAGCTAAGTCAATTCCAGGTCAGTGTAGTGCAGTATCTTTCTAAAAACTACAAATCTTATGCTAGTAATCTAGTACATTGTGGTGAAAAGGACCACCTCTTCTACAGGGAAAACAATTTAAGTATGGGCTGCAGGTGCATAGGTAAACTTTTTCCAAGAGAAATTAGTTTTAAGTAATTGAACTTGGAGTACAATAGGTAGAGAAAAATGTGTGGGGGACCAGTAGTGTGTACGTGTACAGTGAAAGGGGAAAGAGTCTTCAGTTTAGAGGACAGATTAAATACAACTCTGTTCTGTAGCTGCACAGTGTAAAGCTTATTTGAATGTGGCAAATGATCATAACCCAAGGCATCAGTGCAGATTTCCTGTAGGTTCCTAAGGTGTATCACCCCTCATATATCATTGAAGGTCAGTAAATGTGGATCATGAGACTATAGCCACTTGCCAGAATATATAAATTGGTGCAAGTGGTGCAGATTTAAGTACTTCATTCTTGTACCTTACAACATCCTAGACAAAATCAAAAGCACAATAAACATACGCTTTGTTGAGGCATACACTTTGTTGAGGCATATGCACCTGAGCAGCTATGGATCAAATCTTAAATGACAATGTACACTTCACCAGAGTTAGTTGGATTGAACAAGCTGGGAATGAACTTTTTGTGACTGTTCCTTTTTCTCTACTGTTGCATGCAATAGTGGAGTTGGTATATAAATTGTTTTTATTTCCCCCTGCAAAAAAAAAAAAAAAAAAAGATTTTATTGTGTATGCATTTTTAAACATTTTTGAGTTATGCTTTTTGGAATTGAGTTTTGAAAATGTCTAGCTAATTCTTTTGTATTGTGACAGAATGAAAGAAACCCCCCAAAACACATAAACGGTTTATTAAAAATTGTTAAGCTTTCATTATGTCAATTAAAATAACATACCTCACATGACAGAAGTTTTTAACAAACGTATAATAAATTAGATGTTCTGACTGTGTGCTTTTTGTGCCAGGTTACAGTTTAATCCATTTCACATTCTGACACCTAATGCCTTTTTCAGGGATCTATGTTATATATCCGAACTTCCAAAATATCGAATACCATATGTTCGAGACCATATGGTCGACATTTGAAAGTTTAAATATATAATAAAAAAAAAAAAGAAAAAGAAAAACATACCTTAACAGTGCGAGAAGGGGGGAAAGCCCCCCTGTACTCCCCACCACCCTACTTAAATTTACCAACTCCGAGACCACACTTCAGTGCAGAAAAGGGAAATTCTTCCATTCTTCACCATACGGCACCGTTCAAGTCAACCTTTGAGCACTTGCAATGTCGATCATATGGTCTCGACCATATGATGTTCAACATTGCAAGCATTTGTTTATTTGACATGGACCCCTTTTTTGCTGTTTAAGATCCTAGACAAAATATTTTCAAACTTAATAAAGATGCTACTTCAAATAGTTTACTGAGAAACAAAACGTTTTTATTTGCTAGACATATTGCATCAGAAGCAGTGGAGCTGTAGGATACATTTTTGTTGTACATTATTTTTCTTTCTAGCTGTCCATATATGACTATCAGCTTTTTTTCCTCCCTAGACACCATTTGGCCCATTTATTCCCCCTTCAGCCAGTAGAGACAAGGGTCAGCTCTCTGGGGAGAGACTGTTACAGTTTTAATGGTGACAGTTAAACTCTACTCCCTTAGTGTTTGGCCAGGTTGAACTTCCTGGTTTCCAGACTTATGAAGTGAATACCCACCTCCAGGGTTGCATGCCTATCTTAAGTTACACCCCCAATCTTAGGTTACACCCCTGGTACTACCCCATTGCCTCCTCTTTGTCCCTGCCCTCATGCTGCCTGATAAGTAGACTACTATGCTCTCTGTTAATGCCAGCAGTATGGCAGCTACATACCTCCCCTGGACGCATCCCACACCCCCCAGAGAAATGTGAGTGGGTATTGTGCTTTAACTACTCTTCCTCACTTTGTCAACTTTTCCAATACCAGGGCCACTAATCAAACCACAATCATCTGGATAGTAATTAGGCTTTCATACCTGAAATTTATTTTCTTATAATTAACAAAGGTAAAACATTAAAGCACCAAGTCTCACCTGTATATACCAAAATGAATAATCCAGTAACAATAGTGAAAGGTTGTACTGAAATGCATATAAGTTTTTAAGTGCCTATTTGATTTAAACTCATATCTAATGTAGGTCATCCATATAACTTTCCAAACTTCATAACACAAAAATGGTATGCCACCTCTAATGAATATACTATATAAAGGCATTCATTAAAATACTTTTTAGTTCCATGTTTTGTAAAGCCTACTTTATCAACCAATAAATTTTGTTTATTCCCACTTTGTTGCTGTCATCTAGACATTGGTGTGACCAGAAACACGAAGTCTGAATTTAAAGTGACAGATAAGTGATAGACTAAAGGGTAAGTTAGATATATAGCAGTTAGATGACACAAACAGGGAGATGTTTTTGTGTAGCGGGCAATGTTGCTCACCCTCATTAAGGAGTCTGTGTTCCCCAGACAGTAAAACTTCCATCCTATTTTGCAAAACACAGTCTCACCCGTACATATAAATACAGACACACATGCATACACACAGTCGCACCTGCCGACAAGAACATGCATACCTACACACGCGATTGTGCAAATTCAAATGAATACACTGTAACTCTGCTAGTATTCTACAAGGATAGTTTTATGTCTCTTGCATGATTTTTTAACAACTTTCTATGTTTTAATTGTATAGCCTCATCTGGAGGAATATTTCCATTGTGCATCGCTCTCCGTCTGTGAGAAAAGGTTCCTTATATTCTTTTACTGTCTCTCGGCTGATCACCTTTTCTTTTCAAGCGCTTCTTGTCCTTATTCTTATAGTTTTTTTTTTACTGAATAGGACTGTGCTATTGGACTCATTTCCTTTTAAGAAGCCAAATCATCTCTCCTCCTTTCATAATGGTTATGTATAATACATTTTATTAACTACTCTTTGTCTCAGAAAGACTTTTGATGCAGGCTCTGAATCTTTAGTGATGCCTTCTGAATTACTTTTATCTTACAATTTTTTTAAGGAGGGGGTGGCTTCTCCCTGGGTAACCAGTGAGGAGGAAAACTGATAGTCATGATATATATATATATATATATATATATATATATATATATATATATATATATATATATATTGGGGTAAATACTTCCAGTTTTCTAATGCACATCTCATCCTTCTCATCCTAGTATTTCCTCACCATTCTGACCTGCTTTGTCTCATCTTTTGCCAGTCATTTGGCATGGGAACCCCCATCACATTCACCATTTTGTTGTTATTTTTCTCACATGTAACACAAACTTGTTCCCTTGTATTTATTTCAGATGAGGATTACTTTATTCCTTTTTACATGGAATGTAAGTTGCAAAATGTTAAAGTCTGTTAATACTCTTATTTGGTCCAAGTATGCTGTCAAAATATTCTAGTAAACTTGAGAAAGTTCTCCCAAGTAGTATGACCTCATATGATGTTACATTAAGTAAGATGGTCGAGGGAGAAAAAGCCCTCTGCATGGGCAGTGTGGAGGAGCTTATGCTCAATTCCACCAAGGGTGACTAAGTCTGAACTGAGATACTTAGACTTAAACAGTACCATACCCCTCTTCCGATCATTGGTTTTCTTCATGAGTGTTATCCTAGTGAAAGTCTCTGACTTTTTTCCAGAACATACCGCTAAACTGTACAGACTTTCATAGAATGTCCATATTTTTAACTCATATTTTTGGTCTGTCCCTCAGTAAAATTTCTGGCATTTGGTAAATCATTAAGGATTGTCCTTCATAAAGAGGGGCAGGGGATAACTGTATAAATTAACAAGAGACATTTAAGTTTCAGACTTTATATCCTTCTGAAAACATATTCTAATGTACAGCCTGTTATGCCAGTAACTTTCTCATTTATAAGAGTGATATTTACAATTACCCCCCCCCACTCTTGCACTAAGTTGACAAGTATGCCCCAGAATGAAAATAAAGATGCATTTTCCTTCTTAAGTCCTCTATGATAATGTTAATAAAGTCAGTAAGAAGGATGCTATACAGTACCTAAAACCTTTTTTTCAGAGCAGGCTCCTTTTACTACTTCATTCTGTATCTTGAGTGTCTAGCCAATGATTAATCTATGCTGCTATTTTGGGATATACTAAGACATCTAATGTGCTTTCTCATACTCTGTGCAGTTCTGTGAAACACAATTTGCTAAAAATCAAATAAAGCATGCCTCCAGCCATTTCCTCATATATTAATTCTGACCCAGCCTATAATTAGCTCAAGCTGGTGGTATCTGAGTGCCACTTTAAATATATTCTTTGTATGGCAGTTCTTTTTTGCTCTAATATTATTAAGTATATGTGGTTTTAGTGTGTCTTGCTATAGTTTATCATATTTTATTTTTATGTGTTAGCTTTGTACTTGTTCTATTTAAATCAGCTGTATTGTTTCATAAATTTTCATTGAGGACACCTTAGGTGCTTGCTGACTTTACAAGCTGAGAGTTAGCAACAAAATGAATATTTGTATTTATTTGATTGTTTATTTCTTTGTTTTTTATTAATTGGAAAAGTCTGACTGGGCAAAGCCCATTTTCAGTGGAGGCCCAGGGAGAAAAGCTCCATTGGGTTACATCCAGTCATAATATAATAATTTTGGTACAAAATACATAGAATAATACAAGCAGTGGTACATAACATTAAACAACACAAGCCGTATAACAGATACTCCCCAGGATTCAATAAACTCAGTGTAGATTTTGTTCAGAGCCTACATGGAGTTTTTCACATACGCGATACTGCTCATCGCATGGCATCACCCCATGCATATTATGATGAGTGGCGTGCATAAGCAAGGTTTTGTGGCTTGCACCAATGTTGCTGGCCACAAAATGCCTAATATGAATGTGGATCATATCTTCCAACCTTTTAGTGCAAGAAATCTGTTCAGATTCAAATAATGGGGGGCAGAGGCACAAAAATAGGGACAGATTTATAATATTGTTCTTATAAATGTAGAAAGTAGTTAGAATAATAAGATTTGTGTTAGCATACGTTTTCTGAAGGATATGAAGTATGAACCTCAAATGTATGTCATTATGTATTTTCTTCAATCTTCATTGATTTTTCAGAAAACCACAAATTTTACAAGAAACAGCCCAAAAATATGATGCAAACATCTGAACATTCTGCAAAATTCTGGACAGCACAGCAATTGCTTTTTCCTTACTTGAGTTTTCTTCATTAAAATTTGTTTGGGGCACTGCCATAGATTGTTTTTTTTCATTTCAACTATGTCTCCTTTTTTTTTTTTTTTTGAGGCCAGTGTTTGCATGATGTGCCTCTTAGCACAAACATTTTTGTCTGTGCTCATCTGGTTTGCACGAAGCGCAGCAGTGCACAAACTGGGGGAATGGACCACACAGGTTGCAGACGTGAACCAGAGAGACACAAACATAAACCGAATGCATTCAATTAATACTGTTGGTCATCTTGCAAACATGGTAAGCATTATTGCACTGTGATTAACAGCTAGAACTTTACAATGAATACTAAGATAGGGAACATCATGTCAGCAATCCTGTAGCAGCAGGGGTTAAGTGTAGGTGTGCAGTGCAGATGGTCCTGGGTTCTAGTACAGGGTGTGCAAACTTTTTTTACTGTTGTGACATTGCAGATTATAGCAATGAAGTGCAACATACACAATTGTTTTCTTAACCTTCTTGTGGCAACAGCTGTGTAGGACAACTGTAGACATGGTCCATTTAACTAACACATTTACACAACTGCCTGTATATCAAATAACCTTGAAATTGCATTGCTTGCCACTGTTGAGCAACACTTACCATCACACAAACATGTTGCCAACCAGCGCAACCCCCAACCACTGTGTTTGTGTGATGATAAGCGATGTGCAACTTTTTCAAATGTTACAAAACCAAAATGTGTGCACGCTCAGTCAGAGCAATACATGCAGTTGGCAGGAAAACATCAGGATACAAAATGCAGTTGGCAGGAAATGTTCATTCTGCATTGAGCTTGAGCTATGATAGACCTGTCTGGTGTTGCTGGTGAGGGAGTGTGCTTCCGAGCACAGAGGTGGGGTGTTCAGGAGTCCAAAGACTCCTACTTAAGGAACATGGGCCCCGGTTGCTGCAGGGGGACTATTCAGGCTCAGAATATAAGTCTGAAGCCTGGAATAGTATTGGCAGGGCTTTGACCAGTGATACAGGTATCCTCTGCATTGGTGAACAATGCTGATATCACTTTGATGACTTCCAGAGGGGAAGTGGGATACTCTCGACCATTGCATAGAGGAATTTAGTACAGGGGACACCCCACAGGTGTGTACGTATCAATTACAGTGACTAATTGTAAGAGTTAAAAGTTGAGTATAGTTAAGACTGGTATTCATAATGGGATTCTGTTCTGTTTTTTGCTGCCACAGAGCGAGTTTTGAATGTGAGGTCCCATGCCACGTGTTTGTTAAGGGTGTGAGAAGCATGTGGTAATAAATAATAATAATAACAATAATTTTAATAATAATTTAGTAGCATTAAAAGTTAAGGGCAGCTTAGTTGGTATTTAATACAGTTGTATCAAACTGAACATACATATCTCAACTGTAAAAGAAAGCAGGCATGCCTTAGTCTGTAGCACAAAGCAACAGTTCTATATTCTGATATAACAGTGAGCATGCATCTCTAAATTGTAAAAGGAAAGTATGAATGCAGTAGTTTGTAGGACAAAATAACAGTACAGTATTAGGGAGTAGTCAGTGGTTGTGGGTTCAAAAACCACACTTCCCAAATATACAAAACTGTTAGGTTTTCATCATTATTGCTGTGTAACTACAGACCTCTATACCAGTGGCACAAATGACCTGCTGTAAACTGTAATCAGTATAACTGGAACATGCATATGTGCAATATATGCACACATCAAAGATTGCTGGCTGCAATCTGTACTATAGTATGCTTCTGTTATGAACTGAGTAGTCTTAATAGTAACAAACAAATTTGTTAGGAGTTTGTAGTGTTAAAAGTAAAGGTAACAGAATAGAGTCAAATAATCATATCAATCCTTTGTATGTCACATATGATGTTAATAATGTTCTCCCTTTTTTCTCTCACCCCAACCCTTATCTTCTCTTTTTTTGCTTTTGCTTTTTCCCTGGATTACAATGGGCTAGGCCTGTCCCACAGGATCTTCCTGCCCCCACTCCACTAGCTACAGCATTGCTGCCTAAAATGCCTGGTGTGTGACCTGGCAGCACCCTGTATGCTGCCCCTGCACTACCTGGCCCCTGAGGTAGTTCTGCCCCAGAGGATAGGCCTGTGGCTCCCTCTGGGAGTAGTGGTGGAGGTGGTGACTTTATCACTTGAGAAGAACTGCCAGGGATGATGTGTAGGATTGTGTGATGTACTGTGGGTGCAGGCCTATGCTGGGTAGAGTGTCTGCTCTCCTTCCTGGTTCAGAATGCCCATGGGAGATGCAGACATCAGGCACTGCAGCCAGTGGTGCAGTGAGGTGACAGTGATGACAGTCCACTGGGTGAAGGACTCAGTTCTCACTGTCACCCAGCTTGACGTGCATGGGACATCAATTTCCCTACCCTCTCCCCAACCATGGTGTTCACCCACCTCTTGTGTTGTTCACTATCCCTGTGTCTTGTCTTGTATGTCCTGTCTTCCTCACTTAACCAACTTACCTGACCCAGACATACCAATGTCCCTTCCCCAACATTCCTCTCTATCTGCAAAAAAAAAAAAAAAAGGGCCCCCACTCCCCCCCAAAAATTGCCCCATACATAACTCTCCATTTTACATATGAATCTTCTTGACACCCTTGATTCACTCCAACTGGCTGTACAACATGATTGTGTTAATGTCACCCCCCCACCCTCTGGAGGTGGCAGTCCAAATTCAGCTAATATTTTGCATCTATGATTATGTTTTATTGTTGAAGAAATGGAAAGATATGATTCTTTGGTTCTTTCCTTCATCCCTCCTGCACATTCCAGCTCTCCTTTCACTTTGTTTTTCCCCCTGCTTGCTCAACATTTCACCACTTTCCTGTCTTCCCTACTTCTTTTCTTTAAGACATAATTGCACAATGGTGTGCATTGAACACCAATGTAAAGCAACAGTGTATGGCAGAAATATAAGTAAATGTATTTAAAGTATCATACACACTTTTAAAATTACTACTTACACCCATATTCAAACCCAGTAACATCTGTCTCCAAGAACAATGTATTAACACGTGCTACCACAGAGTCAGTTAGGTAGCAGATGTATTTTATACCATCAATAGTAAATGAGACAGTTTATCAAGGATTTCCCTTTGTACTCCCCCTTGCTTGCTCTCCATATCTCCAGTATCATATCTTCTCCATTAATTTTATATGAAGCATCATTGTGCGATCCCCAGTAATGTTTTATAAAGCATTATTGCATGATGCCTATTTAGTTTTATAAAATAATAGTGTGCGATGGTCTGCAATGGTGCACATCGTGCGGCATCATTAAGCAACACTAATACAAAAGCAGTTCAATGTATTAGCTACAGCTGTATTTGAAACCAGTACCATATGGTCCCCAAAAAAGAATGTATTACTGCATTAAGTGAGTTAATATCTGCAGCCAGACAGTCAGTTAAGTAGCAGGTGTATGCAACAGCAGTTAGCTCTGCCATTTGCTATTCAGTCTCTAAAATACACCTGCTATGCAACTGAGTTTGTAGCATCATTTGTTAATGCACTGATCCATTCATTTTTGGGGTCAGATGGTACTTGGTTTGAATCCAGGTGTATGTAACAGTTTCAAATAGTTCATAGGTTCATACATTCATAGGACGATATTAGGCTATTGGCCTGGAGGCCCTTATAAGCCTAGCCAAGAATTTTACCCATGTTCTCATGAAGTCTCACAAAGTCAGCACCTATTTTCCCTGTCCAGCAGGGACACAGGTGGGATCCCAGGGGTATATTTTCTGTTTCCTATCTAGTCGTCCAGGTTCCTCTTAAAGAGGGCTAGTGAGGCAATCTGCTTGACATGGAGAGGGAGTCTATTCCACAGATGGTGGAGTTGTTGGAACACAAATCTATCCTGCCAACAAGTTCTGTTAATGTCACAGACCAGGTTGAGGCCTTGCATGCGGGTTGCACAAGTGGAGTTTTACTTACAGATATGCACAAACTCCATCAAGGCTGAGTCTAAGACGGCCTTGTATGCCAGACACAGGTCACCTGTGAGCAGTCTGTATGAGACTGAGTAGAGGGATAGGGCTTTTAGCCTATCTGTATAGGATAAGTGTTTGAGACCCTGGATTTTTCCTGGTCAGGAACCTCTGTGGTCTCTCCAACTGCTGCATGTGCTTGGCAAGGTACATGCTGAAGAAGGCATTGTACTCAATAATGGGTCTGATAAGGGAGGAGTACATGGATGCTATGACCTCCTTGCTTCTGGATGAAATACCCTTACTTATGAGGTGGGCCATGTAGAAAGCCTTCCATACAATGGAGGCAACGTGGTGGTCAAACGTCAGGTTGCTATCAACCTGGGTGCCCAAATCCCTCATGACTGACTGTGTGCTTAGTACGTTGTTATTTTGATAATTAGTGGCAATGTCATTTTCCCCAAAGGGGATAGTGATGCATTTCTTGGCATTCAGTTTGAGGCCATGCTTCTGGCACCAGTCATTAGTTTTGGATAAGCCCCTCTTGGAAGATGTTCACATCACTAGGGAAATTTATGACAGTACCCAGCTTGCAGTCATCTGCAAACATGGGCAGTGACAGACCACTGGTTTTGGCTTGCACATCAGAAAAGTATATCCCAAACAATAGAAACCCCAAGACCGATCCTTGGGGTATGCCGCTTGTTATGGGTCTACAACTAGGGATGGCTTCCCCTATCTTAACTGAGTGGGTTTTATCAGTAAGTCAGTTAGCTGCTCATCTGGTAACATACAGGTTGATGCCTAGCTGGGAGAGTTTATCTATTATGCCCGAGTGGGGAATAGTATCAAAGGCTTTGGGTAGGTCAAGGTAGGTGGTGTGTACTGTCTTCCCCACATCCATTGGTGACTGTTTTGAAGAAGGTGACCAAGTTTAACAGGCATGATCTCCCTTTACCAAAACCAAACTGTGTGGGATCAAGCATCTGGAGCTTGCCAATGCCCTTGTTTATAAGGTCCATGATAATATATTCCATTGCCTTGCAGATCAGGCTGATGGGCATATAATTGCCTGGGTCAGTGGACGCCCCACCTTTGTATAGAGGGATGATGGTGGCTGTCCTCCATTCTGCTGGGATGAAGCCGGTGCACAGGCTTTGGTTGAATAGTGTGTCTAGAGGTGTTGAGAGCTCTTGCCTGAGTTCATGTAGGACACGACAGGGATGTTGTCAGGTCCCATGGAGGCTGTATATTTTGCTTTTGAGAGGGCATTAATAACTTGCTCCCTTGTGATGAGGGGATAGGGGCAGGTGCTGGCGATGTCCTGGTTTACTGATGGGAGGGACAGGGGGGTGAAGTTTTCACTGAACTTGTCGACCAGTAGTTGGCTATATCTATGGCATTTGTGTATGTGGTATTCTTGACCACCAGTTCAGAGCAGATTTGGGAGTTACCTTTGAGATTGTGGACATATGCGAAGAAGGCCTTGTGACTGTTCTTAGTGGATATGGCCAATTTGTACTCACAGTTAGCCTTAGAGGATTTTACCAAAGACCTTATTTGCTTGTTCAGACAAAGGAGAGATTGCTTCCAACTTGGCACCTGCTCCTTCTTGGTCCTGAAAAGTAATTTTTCCTTTTATTATAGAGTCTGTTTATTGCTGCTGTCCACCAGACTGGTTTACTCTTCCTTGAGGAAGATGATTTGGTCCTGTCAGGTATTGCTGAGTCCTTGCAGCTATATAGGTGCTCATATAGTTTTTTGGTGTAGGCTTGGAAATTAGTGCTTGTTCCAAGTGTAGGGATGGTAGCTGTGAAGCTGCTTATACCTGTTCTCAGGAGGTTGTAGTTAGCATTGAAAAGGTTTTTTTGTTCAACCCTGGAAAGGGGGGGGGGGTTCAGGCGAGATGTTGACTTCAAAAGTGATTGCTCTGTGGTCGGACCTTACCAAGGATGATGACACTGTAGGGGTGCTACAGTGGCTACTCATGTTGGTTAGTACCAGGTCCAGGATATTTTCACCTCTTGTGGAGATGTCAACCAGCTGATCCAATGCATTGGTATTGACAAAGTCAAGAAATCTCTGGGCATTTATATTTGAGCCAGAATAGATCTTCCACTCTATGGTTGGGTAGTTAAAGTCATCCAGGATCAGGGTAGAGGGTTGAATCTTGATGGATTCAATTAAGTCCAGATAGGTGGAGTGGGCCTCCTGAGTCATGGCTGGGGGTCTGTAGCTAGCCATGATTTGAATAGGTATTTTGTCAGCAGTTAACTGCACCTGGAGTGTCTCCTGTGTGTCATATTGTTTGACCAGCCTGGAGGTGTGTATGTCTTTGATAAATATTGAAACACCACCTCCTTTGGCTTTGTAGCCCTGTAAATCCAAATTCTAAAGTGTGATAGTTGGTATGGAGTCTCTAAGATATGGCTAGATGGTAGTGGTTTCCAATACAGTTGTATGTAACACTTATGACTGCTTTTTGCCATACCTGCACATCAGTGCGCGATGCACAACACTGATCAATTATGCTTTACAGAAAAGAAATGGGAACAATAGGAAAGTGATGAAATGGGGAGCAAGCAGAGTGGAAAACAAAGTGAAAGGAGGGCAGATGTGTAGGAGGGATGTAGGAAAGAACCATAGCTATCCATTTCTTCAACAGTAAAAAAGTTCAGATGTACAGAATATTAGCTGAATTTGCAGTGGCATGCAATTGCATGTAAAGACAGTTGTGTATATGTTTTTCACAAAAGTTAAAGCTGTGCTGGTCCAGATAGCAGGAATACATTTACGGGACTGTAGTACTTAATATAACTGAAGTCATACATTTGATGATAAATGTGATAATACATAGATGACTCCATCAGTAAAAGTAATACTGTATAGAATATGTTGTATGTGAACCCAGGACCATGTGTATGGCAGTCCTACACTTACACCTGTTGCCACAAGAATGTTGAGGATACAGCTGTCTGTGTTGCATTTTATTGCTGTAAACTGCAATGTCATAGCATTACAACAAAGGTTGCACACTCTGTACTAGACCATTGCCATCTGTACTTCGGGCCGGTTTTCACAATGGCCATGGGCAATCTTTGAATGTATCTGGTTTTTGGCTGTTTGCTTCCTATGTGGTCCACTGCATTTCACCCAACCAGATAAACACTGCCAAACCTGAAATTTATTTAGTCCTCACTTCCACTGTTTGCACTATACAGCACATCATGCAAACAGAGCAATTAAAAATGAGACTAAGACAAAAACATTTAGTAAGGGACACATGCAAGCAAAATAAGTATGTGCTGTCATATGTCAAGGTACTTTCTGTACAAATCCACCACTATTTACTTCATTACTGCACCAAGTTAAGAAATACGAGGATATGCCGTCATATTATTAAAGAATACATTCAAGGTTCAGGACTTACCTTGCAACTGCAGCAGATGACACAATTTTATTTCAGGGCTAAAATTTCCTTGTCTCTACTCCCATGGTATTGAAGTATTCAGGAAAAAAACAAAATGGAAGCAACATGGATGCTTTATAGGTTGTTGAATTGCTCCACCACACTGAAAATCTCCTACTTCTGTAATTAGCACGTATGAACAACATCTGCTGCTTTACTGAATATATCACCTGTGTTGGTGCTCGTTAGTGCATGATGTGCACCTACGTGCTGCTGCACACACGACACTGAAATAAGGTAAACACGGGTAATCTTGTTATTACTTTTAGCAGTTCCTGTGATGTCACGCAAACATGCAGCTCAAAAAGTGAAGGAAAGGTTGCAAACCCTGTACTGTAACCCAGGACCATGTATACTCTAGCTCTACACATACACGTGGTGCCACTGGAATATTTATGTGACAAACACTGAGAAACCTGCCATTCATTCATCTGTTTCCCATGATTACACTAAGTGCCGCATTGCGCAATGACAAAATCTTTTTAAAAAAAATTAAGTTAGAGCAGACAGAGATGACACATTCGAATAAACAATAAAGAGAATGAAACAAAACTTGCGTATTGTGCACTGCTTACATGCACTTTCACCCTTCACAGACCTACATGTACACCTCTGTAAGTGTAGGAGTCTAAATCTCAAAATGCACTCACTCAAGGCACTCCTTAAAATGGAGAACATCGATATCTGTGCAGTGACTGAGACCTGGTTCAAGGCTCCAGAGAGCACCCCTGCACTACCAGGCTATAACTCAGACCACACTTTTCGGCCATGTAACCTGGACCGGAATACCAAAGGCAGAGGTGTGTCCATATTCATTAAGGATATCCACACCTCTAGGCTAGTTCCTCAGCATCATGCAGGCAAGGTTATCCAAGTGCAACTAACTCTGAGCAAAACTGCAATCCAAATTGTAGCTTGTTACAGATCCCCCACCATGCCCCAGGATTCCCACTCCTCTTTTCTTGATGTACTAGAAAATATTAGGGTTCAGCCAAACACCCTAATAATGGGCAATTTCAACTACCCCACCATTAAGTGGGAAAACAACTCATGTACCAACTTCTTCACTCAACGCTCTCTGGAATTCATAAACTCCAATGCCCTGGATCAACTTATCCACACCCCCACCAGGGGCAACAATATCCTAGAGCTAGTCATTACCAACATGAGTGACTGGTGTTCCACACCTGAAGTCAATGCCTCATTGGTCCGATCCGACCATAAGCTAATTACCCTAGATATCCACATCCTGCCCCCCCCCCCCCCATTAAGGAAACCATGGTAAAAAAATTCTCCAATACCAACTTCATGCTTCTTAACTCATTCCCTCCAGTACAGCTCTTTTGGGTATATACCTTTAACTCCCAGTGGGCATGGCTTGAGCCTTTAAAAAATGAAGTTATCACCTTACAATTCTAACAAATACTCACTAACATAGGTCAAATATCAACACAATTGTGTTTGTCATCATATATGCTTCAAGATAAAATATTCAGATGCCTTGTATGTAGCATGGTTTTGGAATTATTAATGTAAATATGAACAAGTAATATTTGATGCCTAGAAGAGCAGTAGGAGGTAACTGCAGATGCACCTGGAGGCGTCACTTGGATGTAATGAAGTGGTGAATTTTATGACACCCATGCAGATGGACAATACAGTTACAACTACTGAATCCTGCACAATTGCACTTTATAAGCACTTACACGAGTGCATGGATCATGCTATCTCAAACAGAACCAAGATGCTATCCTCCAAAAAAAGGAAGTCAATCTGGTGGTCCCCTGCCATAAACAAACTGTACAACAGAAGGAAGAAACTGTTGCAAAACAGAGTAAAATCCAATGAGTGGAGGAGCTCCCTGGTCAGCCTCAGTAAGTAGCTACGATCCCTGATAAAATCCTCCAGAGCTAGTTACGAAAACAAAATCGCCACTGATTCTAAAGACAACCACAAAGCATTCTATAGCTATGTCAAGAATCTCAATGGCAACACTCGGATCTGCTCTGAGTTACAGCACAATGGCACTAAATATACAGACCCAAATGATATTGCCAACATCCTGGCACATAGGTTCATTGCTAACTTTACCCCCCCTCACCCCCTAAAGAGCCCATCTCTATACCGGAAGAATGCAAAGTTCCTATAATCACAGCTGCACAGGTAAAAACCACACTCTCCAAAGCCAAGAACACAACATCCATGGGACCAGACAACATCCCAGGCTGCGTTCTACATGAACTACAGAATGAACTGGCTCCCCACCTAAGTACCATGTTCAATCATAGCCTCACCTCAGGCTTTGTGTCTGCTGAATGGCGCAGAGACGGTTATCCCACTCCACAAAGGGGGAGCCACCATGGACCACAGGAACTACAGCCCCATTAGCCTGACGAGCCTGGTCTACAAGGCCATGGAATGTATCATCATGGAACTTATAAACAAAGACATTGGTAATCTCCAAACTCTGGACCCCACCTAGTTTGGGTTTGTAAAAGGCAGATCATGTCTCCTAAACCCGTAGATGAGGGTAAAGTCGTTCACACAGCCTATCTAGATCTTGCCAAGGCTTTCAACACCATCCCCCACTCTGGAATTATAGATAAACTCACTAAACTAGGTATAAATCCCTATGTCACAAGATGGGTTGCCAACTGGCTCACTGACAGAACCCATACTGTGAAAGTAGCAGACTCCAAATCCGACTTCAGACCAGTGACAAGTGGAGTACCACAGGGTTCAGTCCTGGGTCCTCTCCTGTTTGGAATCTACTTCTCTGAAGTACAGGCTAACACAGAAGGTCTTTGGCAAATGAAGTTCGCAGATGACTGCAAACTAGGAGCCATAATCGAAACTCCTAATGATGTGGACATCCTACAACAGGGCCTCACTGAGACAGATGCCTGGTGTCAAAGCCATGGCCTCAAGCTCAATGCCAAAAAGTGCATTGTCATCCCCTTTGGTAAAAACTCT
Source organism: Protopterus annectens (assembly GCF_019279795.1). Taxonomy (NCBI): domain Eukaryota; kingdom Metazoa; phylum Chordata; order Ceratodontiformes; family Protopteridae; genus Protopterus; species Protopterus annectens. Next base: position 1,268,119,947 of record NC_056747.1, read on the forward strand.
GTACCCATGAACTACAACATAGGTGGCAGTATACTTAACACCAAAAGTGTGATAAGAGACCTTGGGACACAGCTGGACAGTAGTCTCTCCTTTGATAATCACATCGCCACAGTAGTCAGGAAATCCTTCTATGTGGCACACCTTATCAAAAAAGGTTTCTCATCCAGAAGAAAAGAGGTCATTGTTCCCCTGTACTCATCACTCATAGACCCATTATAGAGTACAACGCCCCTTTTGGTATGTACCTCACAAGACATCTACAACAACTGGAAAGGTCGCAGAAATACCTCACAAAGAGGATTACTGGCCTCAAACAGATGCCCTATTCAGACGTCTCAAAAAACTCCAGATTTACTCCGTCGCATATCGCCTACTCAGAGGTGATCTCTGCCTAACATACAAAGCTATGTCAAACCCAGAGCTGTTGGACATGCTCCACTTAAAGAAATCCCAATCCCTCTGAGCTACATGCTCTAGGCACCTAAACCTTGTCACCACAATAAACAGAACATGCTTGAGGGATAGATTCCTGTCCCAGAGACTTCCCATACTCTGGAACAAACTACCTATCTATATCAAACAAAGCTCCTCATTAGCACTCTTCAAGAAAAATCTTGATGATTGGATGGGAAATAGGAAATTCACCCCGAGGATCACTTCTGTGGCTCTGCTCGACAGTGGCACAGGAAAATAATTTTTCTTGGGTGGCAAAAGCCAGGGTACCTTTTTGGCTGGGCTTGTATAGGCCCCAGGGCTGATAGCCTAGTACCTACCTATGAACCTATGAACCTGACACCCCCCCCCCCGATATCATCATTTACTGTTGCCACCCATTGAATAAGAACACTGTGGAAGTGCCTACATGAAGTGAACATCCCTGCATGGCTGCACATTTTTTGGAATTCAGCAATTATAACAAGTTTTGACCTTATTTGCATCATCACTGTGCTGACAGCCCTGAATCTACACAGCTGGTACCATGTAGGATGGGAAACTGAAGGGGAGCTCAATGTTGTACTCACAAGGATGGGTATTAGTTCACTATATATCTGCACAGGGAATACAGATTTGGTAACATTTGACTGTATTCCATCAGATACATACTGTATATTCTTACATGACAGTATGAATAGTCTGTTTCATGGGTTTACACTTTTAGCTATCTACATTAGCTAGATTATATTCTTCATTTGGAGGTGGGAGAGCAAAGCTGCATTTATGTCATGGCACTTAAATAGAAATTGTTGCTATTGTTAATCTAATTTTCTAGCATCCACCATGTCTAATAATGTCATAATGTATGTGGAGTTACATGTTACGGTCAGTTATGTACAAATCTAGGGATGTTTACTTGCTCTTATTTCTGTGTAGACTCCTTTCTGTGGCTGTATTTGGAAAACTTTGGAAAACATGGGGAACACAAGCATGGAGTCTACATGGTTACTTTACAGGTTTTTGAATAGCTCCACCATGTTAGTTTGCTTCATTAGCATACAATTTAGCTACGTATGCTGTCATTTGAATGTTACAGAAATTGCCATGTTTGAGTGTGAGTGCACTCCACTATGTGGAGTTTACTGAATCTAAAGCTATTCATGACCGTGTGCACCTCGCCCAGCGACGTGCACATGGTCATAATAATCGTGTAGCCTTTATTGAATCCCCCACTGAATAACAGGAGCAGTATTTTTATCAATGTACTAAAGAAAGTGTATTATCTGTATTTGAAGTGAAAGTTAGTAAAAATTAAATAAATATGTGTTATCTATAGTAGAAGAGACATTTTTGAGAAATAAGTTTGAGAGTGTATGAAAAGAAGATGTATTATTAGGGTAAGGTTTTTTTTGTGTCTTTTGGCTTTTCCTGGTTAGGGGTCACCACAGCGGAACTCCGGTCCGCTAATGATTGGCAGTAGTGTTTTACGTGCTGGCTTGCCGGGCCTAACGCACAACCTTCAACGAAGGAACACCCGTTCACACATGTCGTCACACAGAAGACGCTCTAACTAAGAATTGAACGGGCAACGTCTAACTGTGAGGCGACAACGCTACCGCAGCACCACCACTGCAGTCATTATTAGGGTAAGGTAAATACCGAAAATTTAGTAAGGAGACAAAGTGAAAGAGAAGACCATGAAGATGAAAAGAGTAAGAAGATATATTAAGTATTTATTTTGGGTCATGCATTATATTGTTATATTTACTGTTCTGACGTACTGCCATGCTTTTATGTAAAGGTGCTGATTGATTGCATGTGTGTTCTTTGTATTTTACTTGAGACAGGTGTATGTTATCAGTTTGTTCAGTGCTGAAGACTTCTGCTACAGTAAGATGCCAAAGTTGGACTTTCTGCTTGGAAACATTTAAGTACCACATTGCATTGTTAGGTCTTATGGACATAGATGTTCTTCTGTTTTTGAGCTTTTGACATCCTAAACTTCTTCATCTATGTTCCTTCCGTGATGTGGGTGGTACTTAATTCCACTGCATGTTTTGTGCTCTACAAATTCCATGAAGTGCTCATTGCAAATAAAGGAAACCGTTTTAAGTTGTTATTTTTGTATTATTAATGGGCTTTATTTCTGGGTTAAAACAATGACCCCAGTGACAACCAAAACAAAATAAAATAATAAAATCTCTGTGTTGCAGCCAAAACTCTTCACAACCTTCCAAAGGGTTATTAATTTTCCTGGAATTAACTTTTTTGGAAAAAAGCACTTTTTGTGGACTTGAGACTTTAGAGCTTTACTTGGAATCCTACCAGAGGACTCATCTTAATTCAGGTTTAATCAGGTTCTTTGACTTTCTGTGGGACTATAGAATCATTTTTGGATGTTCTAGTCCATGTTGTGATTTTGGGCAATTGGAACTTTGCATTGCCAGTTGACCACATATTGTACTGTGTGCTGCAAAGAAGAGCTAACAACTGAGTTATCAGCATTATCTTCTTGTCTTCTGGGCTTCTTAATACAACAGATCCTAGAATTTCTGTGAACCTTTCTAGCTGTGATTGTGAGACATTTTTTTTGCTTCTATTATGCTTGTTAATTTCTTAGTACCATTTTATTATATATAAATCTTAGTGGCTTCTGGAATCTATTAGGCTTGTCATGGACAATTGTCACCTGACTATGCTTCCCATAGTTATGTTTTAATTTTTTCCTTCTATATTATTTTTATCTGAATAAACATTTTTGCAGTTTTATCACTATTTTATTTAATTTTGCATTTTCATTTCTTGTAGCTGCTTGTTGCCTTCACTAATTTATATAGATACTACTTGATTATTCACATATTGTTTGCCATAATGCAACTCTGTTATACTTAGGATCTTCTGATTGCTCCCCACACTTGTTCACCCTACTGTAGACCATTTGATATGATTAAAATGCCTACATTTTGGAACTGCCAAAAATTACACAACAGTGGACAGGAAATACCCATTTTTGTGACAATAAGACAATGCAATAAAAATAAAAACATTAAAACCTAACACCGGGGTCCACATAAACTGTTCAGAGTTTAACAACAAGGTAAAACTGAAGGCTTTGCATAAGGCAATAAGCAATACTAACCAACAGAAAAGACAGACAATTATATAAATATGTTCACTTTAAACCAAAGCTGAAAGAAGAATAGCTTCTTTTCTCTGCAGAAATCTTTTTACATATCCACATTACAATTTTTACCATAAAATAAAGATAAAAAATACTGGCAAAAAATGAGTGGAAAACTCTGCTATAAATTTACCAAAATGTTGGGCCACAGAGCTATGTGGCTCATGCTTGTTTATGTAGCTTACGTGGTTTTGTTTGTTCTAATTTGTGATCTAGCATGGTTAGGGTGACTGGGCATCACTTAAGGGTGAAATTCAACTTTGATCTGGGACTTCCTTGGTTTATTATGGTACATCAGTTTGCAGACTGTCATCTCTGACCTTTAAACAATGTGATCCCTTTGGGTCTTACCTGGGGTCCTGCTTTTTAATTCCAGAGCAATCTGAAACAAGACAGATATGCTTTTAGCCACAGCAGGAAGTACTCCCATGTCATTTATGGCCTTAGACAATACAGTACCTGTGCTGGTACAAATGTTTGTTTTTTTTGTTTGGTTTTTTTTTTTTTTTTTTTTTTTTTTTTGCTTGAGATGTCTTAGGTGTTTTTTTTGAAGTTCTGGTACATTTAATTATGTAAAAATTATCAGCAAAGATTGTGCACCTGTGGTTCTCATCCTTTGCTGCTAATTTTTGCTCTTCTGGTTGGTGAAAATTTACACTTAATTTTGTCCTTGGGTGCAGGCATGAATTGCAGAGTTTGTTTTGTGATGTACTGTTGACCTGTTTACTTAGAAGCTTTTCTTCTAGATTTCTATGAGTTTTTCACTGAATAAGTGCACAAACACTCAGGATGGCTGTTTTTTGATGATTGCAGAATGTTGCTTTACTCGGCAGGTTACTGCTGCTGCTACACGGGTGTGTGGACAGTCTTTGGTCATCCAAAGGGGTCTTCTGAGTAAGGATACAGTGGTGGAAACTATTTCTTGCTCTGGCCATTACCTGGTTCACTTCAGGATCAAGCTTCTACCAATACAGCCACCTAATACTGAGATGGTCCATACTAGTATAACATTGATTATGTTTAATTCCTCCTTTCTACAGACCATCTCCAAGAGGGAGCCACTGCTGTTCTCTAATTATTTGCTAGAATATGGTTGTAACTGCATTCTGGGTATTATTCTGTGTATGTAATTGTTTAAGATACAGCTGCATATGTTTCCCCAAGCCACTTATTTTTGCCAGAAACCAAGATTCCTCATAGTGTTTTATATCTCAAAATTTTCCCGATTCTAGAGACTTTAGTGATTTTTATATCACCGAAGTTTGGAATATTTAACAGCTGCTGCTGATGAGAATCAAATGAGATGGGTGAAGCTCCCCCAAGAATTCATAAAGAACCCCACCTCTTAAGTTAAAGGATGCACTTAAAAGGTCCTGCTATGTGATGCAGCATTTAATGATTCAGAGACACATATGCTGCAATGAAGAAATACTTCATTATTGGCTCATTTCCATGTCTCTGAATCATTATTCACTATTGCAAGTGCAAATCAACACTTTCCTGTGGTAGTTAATGTGGTGGTAGTAGCATTGTGGTAGCACTGCCACCCCTTCATTCATTCACCCACATATACAATACAACCACATATACACACTGTACCTACACCTGTAACTGTGTAGCCCACATACACATACACTGTACTTATACCTGTAACTGTGTAGCCACTATGCCCCCTATGTATCCTTTTTCTTGTGTACATAGCTCATGGATGATTTCAGTCAGTCAGTAAAGGTAGACATTACAGTTTCACACTTCATATCTTTCAGGAAATTCAGGATAGTGGAAAAACAGTTTCACACTTCATATCTTTCAGTAAATTGAGGATAGTGCAAAAAGTTTTAAATTTGTACTTGGCATATTTTCAGTCCATCCCTGGTGTTACCCTGTCTTGTACTATGATGTTGAGAGGTATGCCTACTGTTCTCTGCCCCCCCCCCCCATGTAATGAACTGTTTCAAGCATTGTATAACTGTTCTCTGCCCCCCCCCCCATGTCATGAACTGGTTCAAGCATTGTATAATTGTATAATACCCAAGATCTCATCTCTCTTGCTGTGTGGATATGTGTGTGTGTGTGTGTGTGTGTGTGTGTGTGTGTGTGTGTGTGTGTGTGTGTGTGTGTGTGTGTGTGTGTGTGTGTGTGTGTGTAGAAAACCCTTACTCCATTAACTTTTTAGTTACTTTGGCAAGGATGTTGGGGTTCATTTCTCTTTTAGTGCCTTTAAGGCATGTTATGTAATATTGTCTATAGTGTCTAGTGATTCCCACATGATGTTTTAATTATTTTTAAGTGTTTTTGATGCATGCCACATACAGATCCCTAATGTGGACCCATCAATTCCCCATTAAGTATAATTACCTTTAAGGTATGACATGAAAAGTTCTCCCTGGTGTTCATACTTTCCCTCCCCCATATGCATCATGTGTAAGTGCCATTAATGTGTAAAAGAAGAGGTGTCTTTGGTGTGTAGTAGTCCCCCCAACCCATGTATTAAAACTTAGCCCTGTTATCTATTCATCCCCCCAACCTAGATATTAAGAGTCAGCTATGGTATCTAGTCATCCCCCAACCCAGATATTAAGAGTTAGTTCTGGTGTGTAGTCATCGCCCAACCCAGATATTAAGAGTTAGCCCTAGTGTGCATTCATCCCCCCATCCCAGATATTAAGAGTTAGCCCTGGCATCTAGTCATCCCACCAACCCAGATATTAAGAGTTAGCTCTGGTATGTAGCCATCTCCTCAAACCCAGATATTATGAGTTAGCCCTGGTGTGTGACCATCCTCCCAACCCAGATATTAAGAGTTAACCCTGGTGTGTAGTCATCCCCTCAACCAAGGTATTAAGAGTTAGCCTTGGTGTGTAGTAGTGAATGCAACCCATTGCTGGAGTCTTTGCTCATTATTCTGTGGGTGTGTGGAAATATGACAGCACCCTAACCGACACTAACCCATCCTCACACACACATATAACATACTTCCCTAACTCGACTACTGCAAACTTCCAGACAGACATACACTTACATGTGCACTCACACATGCAGCCCCTCACACACAGTCATGCATGTACATCCCTAACAATACCTGACCACTAAACTCCCCAGTTCTTACCTCTACTTTAATGGATGACCATATAGTCCTGTAAGCTTGCCAAGGTAGAGCAATCATATAATAAAATTTCAAAGTCTGGAACTACTGGCATTTAGCAAACACATCATTGGCTTGTACTTCAATCATTTAGCTCACTTGAGCTATCTAATCTATTAGCCTACTCTCACATTAAGACTGCCAACAACATCCCAGCATCCTCTACAGCCCCAACAAATGCTCTACCATTGGGCAGATATTAAACTGATACCACCCCCACAGAGAACAGTATTCACTGAGCTAACACTTAGTGCTTACTCAAAAATCTAAAAATCATAATGATGACTGCCTATATGCTGTATACATTGTCATGCAGTGGGACTCTGAAAACTGATATCAGAAGTATCTCATCTTATGCATTACTTAAAATCACCTTGAAAATATACCTGTCAACAAAATGGTCCTTCAGTTGTAATACCTCAGTTACTAAGCCCCATCTTATTCTAACCATTTCTGATATATATTTTAAAATGTTATTAAAATCATACCTATCAACAAAACAATCCTGCACCAACACCGTCACTAAGTCCCCACATTGTGCAGCCAAATCAAGTTAATCTTATAAAATCCCTCACTTTGTCACCTGTTTACAAGTGTCAAGTAAATAACTATTTCAATAAAACATGAATATGCCTCACCTGGTGTCTGTGTACTAAAATTATGATGTGATTTTATACATAGACTGTAAAATAATGCTGACTGTGCTTTAGGTATGTCTGACTTTAGCATGCTGTAAATACTGTACGGTGTACTTAACATGACGATCAGCTGTAAAAACTGTACATGGCTCAATGTTAAGCAGCATATTTTACTGCTAGCACCTGCTAATTGCATGAGAAATTATGTTATGCAGAGTTTTTGTCTCTGGGCCTCTGCTGAAAAGTGACTTGTCTGGTCAGGCTTTCCCAATAATCAAAGGCTAATAAATAATAAATAAATAAATTCTTGAATTACATAATGTTCTATCAATTTTAAAAGAAACACTGATTTTGGCTCAGTGTGAGACTTGATTCTATGGAAATTATATTGTGATTACACAAATAATATTAAATTCTGAAACTTGTATTATACTTTTAAATCGCTTTCGCAAAGGTGTCTGTAAAACCATCATTGGAGGTGCGTGTGTGTGTGTGTGTGTGTGTGTGTGTGCGTGCGTGTGTGTGTGTGTGTGTGTGTGTGTGTGTGTGTGTGTGTGTGAGACAGAGAGAGAGAGAGACAGAGAGATTAGTGCTCCTTGGAGTAGGGGAGATACTCAAAGATACTGCAAACTTCCCACCTAATTTGCACTTTCAGGTCTGTAGTGGTAAAGCTGGCAATCATAGTCTAAAATTTCAACAATCACCTGCTATGTTTGCTATTTTTCAAAAAAAAAACTTCCATATTTAAACAGTTTGGAGAATTTTTTTTTATTTTTGCCCATCCTTTAGTCAGCAAACTTATTGAGAGAAGATGGTTTACATATTGATATATTCCTAGTTTATATCCCGTGACCTCCTCGAACAATATCAGTTAGTTTTAAGATTTATTAATTGATCCTTTGTTGATTAGGTTAGCCCCATTAGGCTAGTGTCCTCTTTTCAAGGGAGACCAAAGTTGACATTTCTACTACAAGGGGAAATTTTGGCCAGGGCATCAGGGAACATGTACTACACTTTTTGATAGGTGCTCTCAGATCTTTTACATCTACCAGAGATACTACCAACTGAGGGAAACAGGATCCCAGTTTAATATCACATATAAAGGGTGATATACTCAGGAGTGCAGCACCCTCATAATATTGCACTGCACTGTTAGCAATCCAGTCACCTGGAATGGGAAATGAACCCACAGCCTTTTGGTCATCCAGCTCCAGAGAAGAGTGCTCTAACTGTTGCTCCACTGACAGGTGCCAAGATCAAAGTGCAACACTGAGTGTGCCTTTATTTGATTCATTACCAACCACCATATGATGAAGGGTCAAAGTTATCATTCATCTTCATTGACCTTCATCTCTCAGTGACATCTGACAGAGAGGATCATGGCATCTTGATTGAATAACTCATATCCAACTGTAAACTGTCTATCACTACTTCACTGGTTTACCTTTTACCTGTCAGGTCATACTCAACAGGTGGTCTCTGCATTTAATTACTCCAGTAACCACTTGCTGACTTTTGAGCTATTTCAAAGCTTAATCTTGGTGCCACTGTGTATGTGCTGCAACTTAGGAAGGTCATTTAAGGTACACGTATTCATAGGTTCATAGTTTTATAGGTAAGTACTAAGCGATCATTTTATAGACTGATACAAGCCTAATCAACAAAAATTATACTCCAGTCTCAAAGAGTGCAAGGCATGATAGACCAGAGGAGAATGTGAGACTCTTATCTAGTTATCTGGATTATGCTGAAGATGGCGAGGGTACATGCCAGTGCTATGGTGATAACATCCAGCCATACCATTGTTTTTCACAGGAATTCCTGCCTGAGTTTGCAACCAAGGAAGACAGCTTGGATTCCATTCTTTTCCACATGGCAAACAGTTTCTTCCCTCATTACTGAGTTTAATATCTCTGATGCTTTAACTTGAGGAAACATCCTGATCGATACTTCCAATAGATGGGTTCCAGAAGAACTTTGTAATTATGTGGGGAGGGGGTCACTCACTCTACAGTTGTATAACCATGAAGAAATGACAAAAAAAAAACTGTCTAAATAGTGGGATCACTGGTATTGTCTAAATAGAAACTGTATTATAAATGACTTCCTGTAGGCTAATGCAAACAGGAATTTCAGTACTAAGGAATTAAACTCATCGCGGTTAAATGTTGATTACTTTACACAAAGTACACAGCAATGCAAACAACCAATAGAAACTCAACCTGCCTACACAGAAGTGATTCTGGCTCATGCCACTGTCTATCCATCTCACCCCCTTACTTTTAAGGGTAGGGGAGCAGACTGGAATTTGTATGCAATATTTGTGAGCTGGGTGTGATAACTAATGCCAGGCTAACACTTAAGGACAAGGTCTTAGCTGTTATCAAAATATTTTATTTTCACCTGAAAAATTATGCTTAAATCAAGAACTTGAGTCTATCATTGATCTTAGTGATGGTGATTTTCATTCTAGTACGTTCTTGGCTTTACTACCATAATGCCCCATACCTTGCTTGTGCTTACTTACTGAGACTAATATGCCCCCCCCCCAATATAACTCCTTTGTTACATATTCTATACTGGCTGCCAGCCACTGCCAAATCTGTTTTTCCAATTCTAGGGACTAACCTTCCAGGCCTTAAACAATCTAACTCCTGCCTGTTTCCTGTTAATCCCCTCTATGTTCATCATGTAAGAGGATGTTAGCTCTCCAGAACTGCATTGAAACAGCTGGTAGGCTTTCCTTTACTTGACTTCTTAGTTTCTGCGGAATCAGCAACCTTCCTTATTTATATATGCAATATCATCTTTTTAGGTGCCTGCTTAACACAGCCATAGGTTCATAGGTGTGTACTAGGCTAATGACCCTGTAGCCTTTACAAGTCTAGCCCATAGGATTACTCTGACATTTTGCCACCCGACCTTAGTTTCCAGAGCCTCTGTCAAGTAGAGTACTGGAATGATCCCCGGGGTGAATTTTCTATTTCCCATCCACTCATCAAGATCTTGAAGAGGGCCAGTGAGGTGCTCTGCTTGACATGTATGGGAAGTCTATTCCATAGTATGGGCAGTCTCTAGGTTATGAACCTGTCCCTCCAGCATGTTCTGTTGATTGTAGTAATGAGGATGAGGTCTCTGGAGCATGTGGCGTGGAGGGATTGGGATTTCTTTAGATGTAGCATTTCTAACAGAGCTGGGTCAGACATGGCTTTGTAAGTCAAGCAGAGATTGCCTCTTAGTAGGCGATATGAGAACAGAGAATAGTTGGAGTTATTTGAGTCTGTCTATATAGGACAAGTGTTTAAGGCCTAGGATCCTCTTTGTGAGGTACTTTTGCAGTCTCTCCAGTTGTTGCAGGTGTCTAGTGAGATGCATGCCAAATGGCACATTGTACTCAATGATTGGCCTAATGATTGAAGAGTAGAGGGAGACAATGACCTCTTTCTTCCTGGATGCAAAACCCTTAGTAATGAGATGTGCCACATAGAAGGACTTTCTGACCACAGCGGCAGTGTGGTGGTCATAAGAGAGGTTGCTGTCAACCTGTGTTCCCAGATATCTTATAACACCTTCTGTGCTCAGTGGACTACCATCGATGTGGAAATTCTTGGGAACTAGGTTTTTCCCAAAGGGGATGATGAGACATTTTTTGGCATTGAGCTTAAGGCCATGGTTCTGACACCAGTCTTTGGTCTCAGTGAGGCCTTTCTGTAGGATGTCAACGTCATTTGGGGAGTTAATAATGGCTCCCAACTTGCAATCATCTGCAAACTTTGTCAGCCAGAGTTCCTTCGTGTTTCCCTGGACTTCTGAGAAGTAGATACCAAACAGGAGTGGACCCAGGACCGATCCTTGTGGGACTCCATTTGTGACTGGTCGGCAGTCTGACTTGAAGTCAGCTACTTTCACACTGTGGGTTCTATCTGTGAGCCAGTTTGCAACCCACCTAGTGATATAGGGGTTGATGCCTAGCTTAGTGAGTTTTTCTATGATTCATGAGTGGGGAATGGTATCAAAGGCCTTGGCCAGATCAAGGCAGGCTGCATGAGGCACCTTGCCTTCATCCACAGCTCTGGTGACTGACCCAAAGAAGTTGACCAAGTTGAGCAGGCATGATCTACCCTTCACAAAACCAAACTGTGTGGGATCCAGAGTTTGGGGATTCCCTATATCCTTGTTTATTAGGTCCATGATGATGCGTTCCATAGCTTTGCATATAAGACTTGTCAGGCTAATGGGGCGATAGTTCCCAGGGTCTGTAGTTGCTCCTCCTTTGTGGAGAGGGATGACTGTAGCAGTGCACCATTCAGTAGGGACAAAGCCTGAGGTGAGGCTGTGATTGAACAGGGCACACAGGTGAGGTGCCAGTTCACTGTGTAGTTCATGTAGAATGCAGCCAGGGATATTGTCAGGTCCCATAGAAACTGTATTCTTGGCCTTGGACAGTGTTGTTTTAACCTGTGCAGCAGTAATACTGGGTACCTGGCAATCTACTGATTGTGATTGGTCCTTTGGGGGGAGAGGGGTAAAGTTGGCAATGAATCTGTTGGCCATTATATTGGCAATATCTGTTGGCTCGGTATAGGAGGTACCATTGTGCAGTAACTCAGAGCAAATCTGGGTATTGCCATGGAGCTTCTTTACATAACTTTAAAAGGCCTTGTGGTTGTCTTTACTATCTGCTGCAATTCTGTTTCATAGCTATCTTAAGAGGATTTGATGAGGGATCTCAAGTTTTTGTTGAGGTTGATAAGGGAGTTTTTCCAGTCTCGGGACTTCACCTTATTCTGCATCAGTCCCCTCCTTCTGTTGTAGAGTTTGCTTATGGCAGAGGACTACTAGATTTGCTTCCTTTTTTTGGAGGAGAGTATCTTGGTTCTATTGGGTATGGCAAGATCCATGCATTTGTGTACGTCTTCGTACAGTGCATTGGTGTGTGATTCGGCAGTCATGCAACTATTCTCCATTTGCATGGGTGCCATGAAGTTAACCACCTCTGTTTTTAGGAGCCCAAAGTTAGCTTTGGAGAATTTTTTCATGGTAGTCATCTTTTGCAATGACCCTGATCGATCAGTGTCCTACCCCATTAAAAAATCAACAAATAAATAATCCCACCCTATTCATTTTTCTTGTGTTTTTATTGTTCGATACCTGTGGTTAGTTACCAAAATAAATAAATAAATAGATAGATAGATAGATAGATAGATAGATAGATAGATAGATAGATAGATAGATAGATAGATAGATAAATAAGATACAAACCAAGAATTATTTTATAGTCTTTTGCAAGTCCTTCCCAATGAGACTCCTTGCTCTCTTAGGTTCTGAAACTCAATTTTTATGACAGTATCAACAATCATTTCCTTCATAAATTATTTTCTCATTTCCTTAATTTTGCTGTTCAGCTAATATTTTGGTAGTTCCTTGCTTTTGACATTATGTCTTCCTCGTGTCAAGGAATTGCATATGACCATATCCAGTTTTCAAGTACCTTAATCTTTCCACAGCTTATTTAAAAAAAATGTGTTAGAGGTGTCTGTTTCCCTTTATAAACCTCTAAGAGATCAAATCATATTCAAACCTGTTGTTCAGACTGCATTTCTGTTTAAGAGGTTCTTTACACCTCTTTTTTATGAAATTGATAGTATCAGTACCCTAGACACAGTATTTCTGAAGTACCTCTCTCTTCTTTTCATTTGTAAGTGCTCAGAAAGCAGTTTCCAATATTATGAAAGTGCTTGCTTTAAATTGGATTAAAGATTTCCCCCCGGATTCACTAATCTTCCATGCAGGATTAGCGTAGTCCTGCATGGAAGTGCCAGTTTAGGAGCATGACGGCATATTAATGAATGCATGCTGCCTGAACACCTAATCCTACACAGAGTCTGTACGGGTGCAGGGGGCATGTCGGAGAGCAGAGCTCTCAGAATATACATGCCCCTGCAATGAAGGACTGCAGAAAGGTAGTCAACAATGAGCGAGACCACCCATAGATGTACGCATACCCCCAGTAACATCCCCCACATGTATAAGAGCAATAGTGAATAAAAAACATATGAAACAAATATTCCTTTTTAATGAAACAGACGAAGTTTAACAGTAGGTGCGTGGGTTTGCCCATCGCTTAGCTATGGTTAATGTAGCGTAAATGGCAAAAAGAGGATAAAAAGAGAGATATATGCAAATGAAGCAGTACAGCAATTGTGTAGTGGGCAAAGCGTTCGCCTCACGTGCAGTCAATCCCGGTTCGAGACCCACTGCAGTACATTCCATTTTGAATGGCAAAGCACGTGATGACCAAAATTTTTGTTGCATAACCCACTAAATAACATATATATGTGAACTGGAGTACTGCAATAAACGCACATGTGAGGTCAGTGTCATAATGAATAAAGCACTAGTAAGCATGTTTAAGCACCAATAAGCAGTCGTAAGCATATGTAAGCACTAGTAAGTGACTTTAAGCCCATTTGCATGGGGGTAAGCAATGCGCACACAGGGTAAGCAATGTTGAAGCTAACTGTCTCTAAGCATATGTAACCAGAGATTAGCATTGCTTACCTTCACGCAAACCAGCGCAAACACACTTACAATTGCCTAAAAGAGCGTTAATAACTCTGTATGCATCAGCTGCTGTTCTGGCCAGAAATAAAAGTAACCAGCCTTTGCAGGATGTGAAACCAGCACCCTCTATACTACAGTCACAGTAGTTAACCACTAAGCCATCACAGCATTATGTAAAAATGAGGCTCCAACAAACAAATCCTCAGCATAGGGAAATCAAGCTGAACATGTGAAAGGAATGTATATATAGTGTGATGTTGTATAACCTGCTACATAACATAAATATGTGAACTGGAGTACTGCAGTAAGGCCAGATGTGAGGTGTTATTGCAATAAAGTGTTGAAGTTCCCAGAACCCCATACAGCATACGCACACATGAATCAAGGATACAAGCCACATATATAACATGTAATGAAGAAGACATCAATGCCAAAAGGCAAATATCATGCATATCAAACAGTAAGCACCACTAAGCATTGCACAGCACTGCTACCCAGACTACTGGCAGGATACTACCAGTGGGAGAAACAGTCTCAACCTGCTAAGTCTAATCTTGAAACAAATGCATGTTCATCCCTGGTGGGTCGATCCCACAAATTCTGCTAACAAGAGTCTTTTGAGTAACATACTATGCCTCAAAGGTAAGCAAAGAAGGATACGTATGTTCGCGGACTAAATGTTTGGGAAGCCTGAAGATCCATGGGTCAAGGCAACTTACGTGATGGGTCCAGAGAAATGGAGAGTGGGCAATGTGTAGTGGTGTGGTTAGATTCGGCTGGAACCTGTAGGAAGGATGATTGTTGTGGAGGAGGAATGGATGGAGGGAATGATGGGTATGACATTATGAACCAAGGCATGCCGGGGTTGGATGGACCCATTCTAATGGGACTGCCTCGTGGATGTAAGCGAGAAAGGAGGGGGGACAGGAAAGGAACTGAGACATACCATTTCCCATGGCAAAGCACGTTATGAGTAATATGTATGTTGTATAACCCACGAAATAACATATATATATGAACTGGAGTACTGCGGCCACAAAATAACATATTTATGAAAACTAGAGTACTGCAGTAAATGCACATGTGAGGTGTCAGTATCATAATGCATAAAGCAGTAGTTAGGTTAAGCAGCAATAAGCAGTAGTAAGCATATGTCAGCACTAGTAAGCGAGTTTAAGGCCATATGCGTGGGGGTGAGCAATGCGCATACAGGTTAAGCAAATCTGATGCAAACTTTCTTTTAGCATATGTAACCAGAGGTTTGTGTTTGCGTGACGGTAAGCACTGAGTAAACAAAGTAAGCAATTTTGAGGCTAACCTGGTGTAACCGGATGTTACCTGCAGTTGGTAACACTTACCATCACACAAACACGCTTACAACTGCTTAAAAGTGCCTTAATTACCCTGTATTCCACTGCCCTTGTTCTGCTCAGCAACAAAATTAGCAACCACTGCAAGGCTCGAACCCAGAACACTGTACACCACAATCCTAGTGGATTACCACTACACCATGTCAGATATACGTAAATCCCAAGTATTCTCAGACATATCATGCAGCACAATCAATCTGCTTAAGGGGAATTGTACTAATATCATAACACTCAACCTCTTATTGCAAACATTCTGGACACGGTGTGAAAAAACTGGGGTACAAATTGAGATAAATGTGAAATATCATACTTATGCATGTAAAACGTTGCTAGTTAAACCGTGATTTGTTGTAATACACATAATCTGAACAACATGAAGTCTGAAACTCTAATGTATCATCATTCCTGACTGACCTCATTCCTGACATCATCTGCGTCAACTGGCCAGACGAATGTGGGACAGGCCAAAATTGTGAGCCAAACATGCTAACGAGTAAATAAGAGTAAAAGTTCCAGCATTGACTTGGCGTCATTTGTTTACTATCACTTCAGTATTTTTTCTGCGTTTGTATTTTCTTTTTTTGTTTTTTCATGCATGGACATATGGACAGTTATAGATCTGTAAATGTAGAGAGATACACAGCTACATATAAATGTATGACTCACACATAAATCATATCACATCAATGGTATATAGGTAGATAGATAAATATGTTCACATATATTTATATATATATATATATATATATATATATATATATATATATATATATATATATATATATATATATACGGATAGATATGTGTATTGCATCTCCAAATAGGAAAAACAACCGGAACCTCCACCACAAAATAACTGACCATATGCACTGTTAATGGGGGTGGGGGGCTCAAATGAGGGATACCTGGTGATTACTGCTATGCCCCCCCCCACAGCTGTAACAGATATTCTGTGCAATGCAATATCCAGCACATGTAGTTCCTGACCCCAGGACCCTCCACAACACAGCTACAATGTTTTAACAGTAAGCCAATACAACTGTAAAAAGTCAGGGCAATATCTGTAACATATGCAGACAAGTCATTCGACTGTAGGGAATGTCAGTGTGGAAGGACTACACATTACAATGCTGCAGATATGCACACACATGTATACATATACATGTAGATATATAT
>NC_056747.1:1268138955-1268173955 GCF_019279795.1 Protopterus annectens
TGTCATATAGCTGTGTCGACTCTACAATACATATAAACAGACTAATGCCACTGTCAAACAGAAATATTAATACACTTTTCTGGTAAGGATTACATATGTTGCTGTCCAGGCCAAGGCATTCAAGTAGTAAAACAGTACAGACTGGGCCACAGGATAACAATCAATCAACTGTGAGTAATGCAGTTGTACAGGCCACCACCCTCTATCTACACTCTGTACACAATCCCTAGGGGGTACATACCTCAATGGGATGTATCTGTTACATCGCAAGCCATGACTGAAACCATCACAATCACACTGACAAACAGAACAGTCTGTATGGGTTGAAGCAGTAGACCTGCATTTACGCAAGGAGAATTGTATGGTAATGTACCTCCAGATACCTTAAGGCAGCTTTACCCTGATACCCCCACAGTATTCACTGCTGTCAAGTGGCATCTGTCCATACAGGGCATGTGTATATGGCATAGTATGGCCTTTGTTCGTTAAATTTGCTGGCTCTGCAGTTATTGCAGGTGTCCAGTGGAGAACATAGTGATGGACCACTGTATGCAATGATTTGCCTATTGTAGGGATGACAGGGTGCCATGTCCTCTGTAGTCCACTGCAAGCACACCATGGTCACTATCTGTGGCCAATATGCAGGGAACTACCAGCATAGGGGGTTCAAAAGGGCCTCACTGAGACAGATGCCTGGTGTTAAAGTCATGGCCTCAAGCTCAATGCCAAAAAGTGCATTATCATCCCTTTTGGTAAAAATTCTGTACCCATGAACTAACACATAGGCGGTAGTCTACTTAACACTGAAAGTGTGATAAGAGACCTTGGGACACAGGTGGACAGTGTCTCTCCTTTGATAATCACATTGCCACATTAGTCAGGAAATCCTTCTACATGGCACACCTCATCACAAAAGGTTTCTTATCCAGGAAAAAAGAGGTCATTGTTCCCCTCTACTCATCACTCATTAGACCCATTATAGAGTGCAATGCCCCTTTTGCTATGTACCTCACAAGACATCTTCAACAACTGGAAAGGCTGCAGAAATACCTCACAAAGAGGTTTACTGGCCTCAAACAGATGCCCTACGCAGACCGTCTCAAAAAACTCCAGCTTTACTCTGTCGCATATCGCCTACTCAGAGGTGATCTCTTCCTAACATACAAAGCTATGTCAAACCCAGAGCTGTTGGACATGCTCCACTTAAAGAAATCCCAATCCCTCCAATCTACACGCTATAGGGACATAAACCTTGTTACCACATTAAACAGAACATGCTGGAGGGATAGATTCCTGTCCCAGCAACTTCCCATACTCTGAAACAAACTACCTGTCTATATCAAACAAAGCTCCTCATTAGCACTCTTCAAGAAAAATCTTGATGATTGGACGGGAGATAGGAAATTCACCCCGGGGATCATTTCTGTGGCTCTGCTTGACAGGGGCACAGGAAAATAGTTTTCTTGGGTGGCAAAAGCCAGGGTACCATTTGGCTAGGCTTATATAGGCCCTAGGGCCAATAGCCTAGTACCTACCTATGAACCTATGAACATAGTGGTTGTTGCCTAGCCAACTGTGTTTGTGTCTGAGACATGGGTGGAGAGTGTTAGCTGGGTGATACATGTGTCACCTATATTGTTCTCCAAGCTATGATGTCACATGTAGGGGTGTAGATTGTGTACCCCAGCCTCTGTGATGTTTGACATCTGTTATCCTTGTAAGGTGGTCATCATGACATATACGACCCGCCATATAGAAAATTTGCCAAATCCACTCCACAATGAGACATGCTTCTCACTCACAGCTGCCTCCACACAGGATACATATGACAAACACACAAGGTCTCATAGTTGCCATGGATGAGATTAGAATACCTACCTAATTACAATAGCACACTAAAGAATTATGCAGTTACAGCACACACCACGGAGATTATTAGGACACTCCTTTACCAAAGTTGTATTTCACAGTGGATGACATCAGCAGGATTGCCAAAGTTCAGCATTTGAATTGTAGGCAGTGTGACTAGCCACCTTTTTATTGCTCCCTTCACAGACATAGGAGCAGACACGAAAGCATCCACATCTCACATGTGAGGGAATAGAACCCCTACCAGAGTTTAATATCACACTACAGCATTACACTGTTATAGCACACACCACAGAGATGACTAGAGTACTCTTTCCCCAAAGGTGTACTTCACAGTGAATGACATCAGCAGGATTGCCAAAGTAGGGCATTTGAATTGTAGTGAGTGTGACTAACCTAAAATGCTCTAATTATTCTGTATGCAGCAGCCGCTGTTCTGGCCAGAACAAAAATAATCAGCCTGTGCAGGTGGTGAAGCCAGGACCCTGTCTACTACATTCACAGTAGTTAACCACTAAGCCATTACAGCAGTACATGGCACTGAGGTTTCACCAAACTAATCCCACCATAGGAAAATCAAACCAAACATGTAAAAGGGTTGTATATACAGTTGCCCGTAACAAACCCCTCCAAAGCCGACTTCATGCTACTCAAGTCGGAAGTGACAAAGTTTCTGACACCCATGGAGACAGGAGATGAAAGTTCAACTGCTGATTCCTACAGTAAGGCACTGTATGAGCACATCCGCTTGTGCATGATTCGTGCCATCCCACATAGAACCATGACGCTCCCTCCAAAAAAAAAGGAAGCCAGTCTGGTGGTCCCCTGCCATAAACAGATATACAACAGAAGTTAGAAAATATTGCAGAATAAAGGATCATTCAGCGATGCAAACAACCCCCTTACCAGCCTCAGTAAAATGCTGAGATCCCTCATGAAATCCTCCAAAGCTGGTTACTTCACTAAAATTGCCACAGATTCCAAAGACAGCCACAAGTCATTCTATAGTTATGTTCAGAGACTACATGGCAATGCTCAGATGTGCTCTGAGCTACAAAAGAATGGCATTACACAGACTGATCCCAAGGATTCTAACAATATCCTGGCAGATTGGTTTCATGCCAGATATACCCCCCTCTTTCCCCCTAAAGGGCCCATGTCAATACCAAAAGACTTCCAATTTCCAGTACTCACAGCCACACAGGTAGAAACCGCACTCTCCACAGCTAAGAATACAGCATCCATGGGACCAGATGACATCCTGGGCTGTTTACTATTTTGACAACAAAATGAAATGGCAACTCACCTAACTGTCATGTGTAATCATAGCCTCACATCAGGCTTGGTGCCCACTGAGTGGCGCAAAGCTGCAGTTATCCCACTCCACATGAGGGGATCCACCATGGATCCCGGGAACTACCCTCACGTCAGTCTGCCAAGCCTGATCTGCAAGGCCATGGAATGCATTATTAAGGAATATATGAACACAGACATTGGCAACCCTCAAACACTGGACCCCACACAGACTGGGCTCATGGAGGGCCAATCTTGTCTCATGAAACTGATTGACTCCAGAGTTGTTGAAGAGGGTAAGGTGGTCCACACAGCCTATGTGGACCTCGCCAAACCCTTCAACACCATCCCCCAGTCTTGAAACATAGGATAACGTACAAAGCTGGACATAAATCCCTATGCCACACGATGGTTTGCCATTACTTAAGACCAAGGTGGAAAGTTTCAAATCCCCAATGCTAAAGGATAACACTGCCCAAGCTGCAAAATCCTTTACTAAACCACTCTACAGGTACCTACAAGAATGCATGGATAGTGCTATCCCAAGCAAAACCAAGACTCACTCCTCCAAGAAAAGGAAACTAGTCTGGTGGACCCCTGCCATAAACAAGCTATACAATAGAAGGAGGAAACTAGTACAGAAAAGAGTAAAATCCCAAGAGAGGAAGACATCCCTGATCAATATCAGCAAGAAACTATGATCCCTCATAAAATCACCCAAGGCTAGCTTCGAAAGAAAAATTGCCAATTACTCCAAAGATAACCACAAGGCATTCTTTAGCTATGTCAAGAATCTAAGTGGCAATTCCTAGATCTGCTCAGAGTTAGTGCAGAATGGCACAAAATACACTGAACCGACTGATATCGCCAACATCCTGGCAGACAGGTTCAGTGCAAACTTCACCCCCCTCTCACCCCCAAAAGGGCCCATAACCATACCAGAAGAATGTAGTGCCCCTAAATCACAGACACTCAGGTTAAAACAGCCCTCTCCAAAACCAAAAACACAGTATCAGTGGGACCAGATGGAGTCCCAGGCTGTGTCCTACATGAGCTCAAAGATGCACTAACCCCTCACCTAAACACACTGTTAAAACTCAGCCTCTCCACAGGCTACATGCCCATAGAGTGGCACACAGCAATGGTTATTCCACTCCACAAAGGTGGAGCCACAACAGACCCCAGGAACTATTGCCCTATAAGCCTGACTACCTTGGTCTGAAAGGCTATGGAGCGCATCATCATGGATCTCATTAAAAGAGACATTGGGAACCTCCAAACACTGGACCCTACTCAGTTTGGCTTTGTTAAGGGCAGATCATGCCTCCTAAACTGGTGGACTTCTTTGAGACAGTTACCAAGGCTATAGATGAGGGAAAGATGGTCCACACAGCCTACCTAGACCTCACAAAGGCCTTCAACACCATTCCCCATTCTGGTATTATAGACAAGCTCACCGGCCTGAACATAAACCTCTACATCACAAGATGGGTTGCCAACTGGGTCACGGACAGAACCCACATGGTAAGAGTTCCGGAAGCTAGGTCTGACTCT
This sequence comes from Protopterus annectens, assembly GCF_019279795.1. Taxonomy (NCBI): domain Eukaryota; kingdom Metazoa; phylum Chordata; order Ceratodontiformes; family Protopteridae; genus Protopterus; species Protopterus annectens. The sequence goes on from NC_056747.1 coordinate 1,268,143,672, forward strand.
AAACCAGTTACAAGTGGCATTCCCTAGGGCTCAGCCCTAGGACCCCTTCGGTTCAGCATATACTTCTCAGAGGTACAAGCAAGCACAGGAGGACTATGGCAGACCAAGTTCGCCGACGACTGCAAACTAGGGGCTATAACTGACTCTCCGGCTGACACAGACATCCTCCAAAAGGGTCTCACCAAGACAGATACCTGGTGTCAAAACCTTGGCCTCAAGCTAAATGCCAAAAAGTGCATAGTCATCCTCTTTGGAAAAAACAAAGTACCCACAAACTACCACATAGGTGGTAGCCCCCTAAATACGGAAGACGAAATAAGTGATCTGAGGACCCAAGTAGATAGTAATCTCTCCTTTGATAATCACATTGCCAAAGTGGTTAGAAAATCCTTCTACGTGGCCCACCTAATTAGAAAAGGGTTAGCATCCAGAGCAAAAGAGGTCATTGTGCCCCTCTACACATCACTCATCAGACCCATCATAGAGTACAATGCCTCATTTTGGATGTAACTTACAAGACACCTGCAACAACTGGAAAACCACAGAAGTACCTCACCAAGAGGATCACTGGCCTCAAACAGATGCCCTATGCAGCTCGACTGAAGAAACTCCAGCTGTACTCTTTTGCATACCGCCTACTCAGAGGTGATCTCTGCCTGACATACAAGGCCATGTCCAACCCAGAACTGATGGACATGCTCCACCTAAAGAAGACCATATCCCCTCGAGCCACACGCTCTAGGGATCTAAACCTCACCACAACAATAAATAGGATGTGCTGGAGGGATGGATTCCTGTCCCAGAGACTTCCCATGCTCTGGAACAAGATTCCAATCTACATTAGGCAGAGCTCCTCACTAACACTGTTCAAGAGAAACCTTGATGAGTGGATGGGAAACCGTAAGTTTACCCCGGGATTACTTCAGTAGCTCTGCTGGACAGAGGCACAGGGAACTAATCTAAGGGGGCGGCGAAAGCCAACACATTCCGGGTAGGCTTATAAATGCCTTTGGGCAGATAGCCTAGTACCTACCTATGAACCTATGAACCTATGACAGAACCCAGACTGTAGAAGTAGCTGACTCCAAATCCAGCTCTAGAAAAGTGACAAGTGCAGTACCTCAGGGTTCAGTCCTGGGACCGCTGTTGTTTGGCATCTACATCTCTGAAGTACAGACCAACAGTACGGGACTCTGGCTAACAGAGTTAACAGATGACTGCAAACTGGGAGTCATTATTGAATCCCTAGATGATGTGAATATTCTACAAAAGGGCCTTACAGACACAGATGCTTTGTGCCTGAGCCATCCATGGGCTCCAGCTTAATGCTGAGAAATGTATAGTTATCCTCTTTGTTCAACACTAAACACAAAAAGTGTGATGACAGATCTAGGGACACAGGTGGACAGTGGTCTCACCTTCAATAACAACATTGGCACAAAAGTAGGGAAATCCTTCTATGTGGCACATGTCATTACTAAGGGCTTTTCATCCAGAATAAAGGAGGCAATTGTCCCACTGTACACATCCCTCATTACACCCATTATAGTGTACAATGTCCTGTTTGGTATGTACCTCAGGAGAAATCTGCAACAGCTGGAAGACCATTGTAGCTGTGTTGTGGAGGGTTATGGAGTCACAAACTGCATGTGCTGGATTTTGCATTACACAGCATAACTGTTGCCTGCAATCACTCCACTGCTGTTGTGTCACCTACACATACTGGGGGGTTGGGGCCATATATGTGTGGGCTTCACCTACACAATACATTTGTGCCCCTGTGCACTTCAGAGGCCAGTGTATGTAAAAATGGTATATGGCCCGGTATTATTGAGTCAGGGGGGGATGCACCATAACTAACCTAGGCTGTTACAACATGTGTGGATATCAGGGGAAAGCTGCCTTAAGGTATCTGGATGTACATTACCATACAATCCACCTTAGGTAAATGCAGTCCTACTGCCTCTCGCCATAGAATATTCTGTTTATTAATGTGATTGTGATGGTGTCAGCTATGCCTTGTTATGTAACAGGCACATCCCATTGTGTAAACTGAGGTCTGTACCCCCTAGGGATTGTGTACAGAGTGTAGATAGAGACTGCTGAACTAATACATTTGCATTACGTACTGTTGATATTTTGGTATCCTGTGGCCCAGTCTGTATTGACTATTGTACTACTCGAAGGCCTTGGCCTGGACAGCAACATATGTCAACCTTTCCAGACTACTGTATTAGTATAACTGTTTCACAGTTGCATTACTCTGTTCATATGGATGTCAGTGTCTAAACATGACATTGGCATATACAGCTGTAATGGGACACAAATAAAGCTTTCCCATGTATGCAAACCTGTGTGTGGTGTTATATCGTTTGACTTGTCTGTCAGTATATGTTGCAGGCAACAATTGTCAATTGTATGGGTGGCTCATACAGTGTCCAGATGGTAAGGTTGTAACTGTAGGCATAGTGGCTGGTCCATATTGTGTGCACCTTCTAGATATGTATCTTCCTATACATAACTCTGCATGTGTATGTGTAGTTACATATATTTGTATATATATGTATAAATATATATGTATATCTGTATCTGCATATATGTGTCTGTGTATATGTATCCTGGGGATGTTGATTGCTTCCACATTGTACATTCCCTATGGGAGCCGGACAGTACTGCATATGTTCCTGATACCAGCCTGACATCATACAGGTGGGATGGAGTACTGTTAACATCTAGTACCCTTGTCTTGTAAGGTCCTGGTTATGGGATCTGCAATAGTTGGTAGTGTACTGCAGGCCAGACATGTTTAGCTGTGGGGGGGGGGGTACCTGTTTGTACCAGATGTATGTTGTTTGGGCCTCTGAAACCCATTAACGGTGCATGTGGACATATATGTTTTTGTTATGTTCCCAACCTTATCTACAGGTGTATGTCTATATATATATATATATATATATATATATATATATATATATATATATATATATATATATATATATATATTGCTGTATATATGTGGACATATAGATGTAGACATATATATCTATAGATGTATACGTATCTATGTGTATATGTTTATATTGATATATATATATATGTATATATTTCTATATCTATATCTACATATATATATATATATATATATATATATATATATATATATATATATATATATATATATATATATATATATATATATATATATATATATATATATATATATATGTTATATCCATTTAGATATTAATATATATACACACACACACATACATCTACATGTTGATAAACATCCCCTGTAGTGTTGAATACCTGGGCTGGATGATACGTTTGTGAAAACATCATGCTTAGGCATAGCTCCCATGGCTTAGTGGTAAAGCACTTTGGTAATGGTGTGCAAGCTCCTGGGTTTCAGCTCTTGCAGAGGCTGTTTATCTTGTTGCTGGGCAGAACAAGGGCCGTTGGATACAGAGTGATTAAGGAACTTTTGTGCAGTTGTAAGCGGGTTTGCCAGGGTTTGCGCAGAGGTAAGCAGTGCTAACTTCCGGTTATAGGTTCTTACACTCAGTTAGCTTTAAATTGCTTAACCTGTGTAGGCGTTGCTTACCCCCACTCATACAGGCTTAAACACACTTATGACTGCTTAAAAGTGTTTACTCTTGCTTACCCCTGTGCTAATTTCTTTAAAAGGAAAGGAAAAAGGGTTGATAGGAAAGTGTTGAAAAAAGGGCACGAATAGGGAAAGACAGTAGTGAAAATAGCCAGGGATGTGCAGGAGGGTGTAGGGAAGGTCTAAAAATGCCCATTTCTTCTACAGCAACATCTGTGCATATACACTGGATTTGGAGGTAGATTTGGACACTCATACCCCTGAGAGAGAGGTGAGGACAACAATAACATTACGTGTCCAGTGGACACGTGTGTGAAATGGACAGCTATGTATGGGACAAGGTTATTTTTTGGGAAAGATTGCCATTTTTCTGTTTATTAAGGTGAGAGTAGGATGTTGGGGAAGGATAGTAGGTATATTCGGGGAGGGTAGTTTGGGTAGGATGACAGACAACACAGACAAGACAGCATGCAGGGGCGGTATATGGGACATGTGGGGGGGGACACCTTGGACGGGGAGGGGAGTATGGAAGTCGCAAGCCCATGAGCCCCCAAATTGAAACAGTAGCACTGAAGTTCACAACCATGGGCAGTCACCATTGCACCTTCATGGCCCCGATGGTGGCTGTACTGGGGGCTGGGAAGGAGTGTCAGACTGACCCTCTAATTGTTCCATGTGGCCTTCTAGCTGAAATAGCTGGTCTCCAAACACCTTGCGGAGCTCAGTATGCACCACAGGCAGGCCAGACCTGACTGCGGGTGACAGGTTCCTGCCCACCCAAGCTCACAGGGGTGGCCTGACACCCATCCCCTGCGGTAGTTTCACCCATAGGTGGTGCAGGCCCAATGGATGAGAAGGTCCCAGGCTGGGACACACAAGTGCTGGTGGCCGGTGCCATGGCCAGCTGAGGTGGGACCGATGCTTCCACTGGGATCAGCCTTCCCATAGGGGCTATGGTGTTGCAGCTTTCAGACAGATATGGGTTAGTACTACTCAAAAGCATTCATGATTAGTTATGGCAGCATGCATACATATTCCCATTAACTCAGGACACCAGTTTTGGAACAGTTGCAGACCAAGCAGAACACATGCATATGTAATGCATGTCATATGTACACAGGGTGACAGACTGGTGGCTGGAGCTATGAACACTGACCCAATATTGGCATGCTGCTCTGATAACCTCAGACAGTTACTGTCGTACCAGGGTTTTTTTGTGAAGTATGTCCAGTGAGGGATATGAAGTCAGAAACTCTCATTGCTGTCACCATGTACTGACTGCAATACTTACACTATGCTTCAGTGGTTCTCAGATAGGTGCACTGTGAGTAACACAGGAAACAGAGGTTTCCACACACTGACCAGTCTGCAGATGACCCTACAGATGGGGGTTTCATCCCAAACATAGCACTGTCATGAGAGTTATTGCAACATGCAGACTAGCCATAACCACACACACACCCTGTTAAACCAACTTTACTCTAAATGAAGAGTAGCAACACTTACATTTTTGTAGTCATGTCTGGCCTTTTTCCACAGTGTATGTTGTTTCAGGTAAATCCCAAAGCCATCTGTGGTGATGTTTGCCAAACACCAGATGTAGGTTCCACTCACAATGAATGTTACTGCTCAACACCAACATGATGCTCCGAGATATTGTAGTGTGTTTCCATGCAATTGGCTATGGGAATTTTATCGCAGCTGTTCCACATGCAATCAGCTAGAGGAGGACTGCAACTGGTGCAGAGGCCATCAGCTGATCATGACCATCACTTACAAAACAGAAGCTGCTACCTCAGCAAAGCAGGTATACATCTCCACATCCACCAGAGAGGGTGTGAGAGGGACAGACAGAGACAAAGTATGTTAGGGAAGGGGTGGCTGAGTAAAACCTAAGCATGTTTATGTCACACACCTACCAGTACAAGGTTTCAAACACCTGACTGACTATGCATAGCTATCACATGTGTATGCAGTTATTGCATGCACCACATAGCTTACATGTTGGTGAGCTGTACAGACATACATGTTCTGGTGAGTGACATCTGCAATACAGATATAGTTGCAATACAGTAGATGTAGCACACATGACTGTCCACATGAATAGGTGTCAGTGTCAACACAGCCACACTCTCTAAGGGACACATACACATTGCTGCACTTGGCAGGGTCACAAATGCACTTCCTAACTAGTTTGCCACAATACAGTAATGCATAGGTATCAGCTGGCACACAGGGGTTATCCTGGGGTTCTATGGGCAAAGCGTATGTGAAGGTGTCTGACATTAGAGATCATGCTTCAGTATGCCAATGGGAGTGGTACCGGATGTGAATGTGGTCGGAAGCATCATACACCACACACACAGACACAGGGTGCAAGTACCGGCGTGCATGTGTGCATTGCTTCACGGGTCTGAATAACATTCAACATTACAAGACATGTAGCTAAATATGGAGATGTATGTGTGTGTGTGTGTATGTGTGTGTGTGTGTGTGTGTGTGTGTGTGTGTGTATTTGTGTGTGTGTGTGTGTGTGTGTGTGTGTGTGTGTGTGTGTGTGTGTGTGTGTGTGTGTGTGTGTGTGTGTGTGTATATATATATATATCTATCTATCTATATATATATATAAAACTAAATAGATATATACCTCTCCCTCTCTGCATTAAATATGTATATATATATATATATATATATATATATATATATATATATATATATAGACATACATATATATAAATATCCACATATAGATATATACATATGCAGACATCCATACATCTATATGTTGTTAGATATATATATATATATACAGCAATATGTATATATATATATATATATATATATATATATATATTTGTGTGTGTGTGTGTGAATGTATATGTATATATATATATATAGATATAGATATAGATATATATCTATGATATGATACAGCACATAAGAATGACATATATGACCACAGGCACTACCAATGCGGGTGAGGGGTCTCAATCAACATACGTGTTACACGTACCAATATCCCCCCCACAGCCAAACAGGTGAAACATACAAACAAACACACAAAAAAGTAAAACAAACACTGCTTCCCAAACCACAGGCAGGATACTACCAGTGGGAGAAACATTGTGGACCCACTAAGACTAATCTAGAAACAAAGACAAGAACATCCCTTGCGGGACAACCCAAAAATTATGGCATATTTGGATTCCTGTCATTACACCGATTCATCATGGCAGGGCACGTATGTTCTCAGACTACAAGGTTGGGAAAGCCTGATGATCCATGGGTTGAGACAACGTACGTGATGGGTTCTGAGAAGTGGAGAGTGGGCAGTGTGTAGTGGTGTGGTTAGACCCGACCTGCACCCAGAGAAAGGATGATAGCTGTGAAGGAGGAACGGGGGGGGGGGTGATGGGTATGAAATTATGGGTCGAGGTGTGCCAGTGTTGGATGGAGTGGTTCTAATCAGACCACCTTGTGGATGTAAGCAATAGTGTGTATTGGGCAGAGCATTTGCCTAATGATCAGGCATTCCCAGTTCGAGTCCCACTACAGCACAGTCTATTTTACATAGCAAAGAAAGTTATAACCAATAGTTTTGTTGCAAAACCCACTAACTGACATATATTTATGAACTGGAGTACTGCAAGAAATGCACATGTGAAGTATCAGTGTCAGAATGAATAAGGCACTAGTAAACAGGTTTAAGCACAGATAAGCAATAGTAAGCATATGTAAGCACTAGTAAGTGGGCTTAAGCCCGTTTGTGGGGCGGTAAGCAATGCCTACACTGGTTAAGCAAATCTAAAGCCTGTAAGCAGATGTAATGGCAGGTCAGAAGTGCTTACCTCTGCGCAAACCCGCTAACAACTGCTTAAAAGTGCCCTTGTTCTGCCTAGCAAGACAATAAAGAGCCTCTGCTAGGCTTGAACACAGAACCCCACACACCTCAGCCAAAGTGAGTTACTACTAAGCCATGTCAGATATACATAACCCTCCTGTATTCAAAACATATCATCCAGCCCACCAGTCATTCAACAGTACAGGGAATGTATTCCAACATGTAAATGTATGTGTGTGAGTAAATATATTAATATCTAAACAGATACAACATATCAATAGGTGTATATATATATATAAATATATATATATACATATATATATATATATATATATATATAAATATATACACATATGTGTATATATATATATATATATATATATATATATATATATATATATATATATATGTGTGTGTTTGTGTGTGTGTGTGTGTGTGTGTGTGTGTATATATATATCTGTAGATAGCAATGGTAGGTTGACAAATACAAATATGTCCACATGCACCATTAATGGGGTTGAGATGCTCCAAACAATATACGTCATGTACGAATAGGCATACCCCCACCACCACAGCCAAACACGTCCACTCTGCAATACACTAAAGTGTTACAGATCCCATAAGCAGGACCTGACATGACATGTGCACAACATGTAAACAGTACTACAACCCACCTGTATAATGTCAGGCTGGTATTGGTGACATATCATGCAGTACAGTGTGTCTCCCATAAGAAATGTAAAATATGGAAGCTATCAACATCCCCAGGATACATATACACAGACACATATATGCAGATACAGATATATATATATATATATATATATATATATATATATATATATATATATATATATATATATATATATGTATATATACAGGGTTCCTATTAGATGACCGAAGATGCTTTCTTTCAAACGCGTCTTGGTCGAACTTGAAAAGATGAAAAGGCAAAATGATGAAGCGGTATATAAGCAAATTCTTTCCCTAGGAAAGAAATCGCTTGGCCGCGTCCGTTACATTGCCATCTTTGTCACTGTAGTGGGATCTCAGAGTTGGTATATTTAAGTAGGGGGGGTATTTTAAGTAATTTTTTTAAATTTTTTTCCCTTGGAAAAAAATCGCTGTTCATAGCTTTTGAGTTTGTAAGCTTTCAGTTGCATAGGGTTGATAAATCCTCGTTCACTTTTCTAAGCGTTCGATGATTTAATATAGACCCATATATATATATATATATATATATATATATATATATATATATATATATGCATGTGACTACACAGAAACGCAGAACTATGTACAGTAAGATACATATGTAGAAGGTGCACATGATATGGAACAGCCACTATGCCTACAGTTCACACCTGAACAACTGGACACTGTATGGGCCACCCATACAAATACAATCATTGCCTGCAACATATTCCCACAGAGAGGTCGAAGGAAAAACACCACACACAGGTTTGCAGAAATGAAAAACCTTTATCTGTGTACTATTACAGTTCTATATGCCATGTTATATAGCTGTACAGACACTGACATCCATATAAACAGAGTAATGCAACTGTAAAACAGTGATACTAATACAGTAGTCTATAAAGGTTCACAACTGTTGCTGTCCAGGCCAATGCCTTCATATGGTACAATAGTAAAGACAGACTGGCCCACAGGATACCAAACAATCAACAGTAAGTAATGCAGGTGTATAGTTCATCAGCCTCCATCTACACTCTGTACAAAATCACTAGGTGCTGAAGACGTCAGTTGAATAAATGGGATGTAACTGTTACATAACAAGGCTTAACTGACACCATCACAAGCACACTGACAAACAGAACAGTCTTGTATGGCAGGAGGCAATAGGCCTGCATTAACCAAATATATGTGAGTAATGTAAATATAGGTGAAGTATACGGTACTGTTCATAGGTTCATATTAGGCTATCTGCCCTAGGGCATTTATAAGCCTAGCCAGAGTGTGTTTGGCTTTCACCACCCATTTTAAATTAATTTTGCTATGCCCTTTTTCGAGGTGAGTATACTGTGCCTCTCTCCAACAGTGACACAGAAGTGATACCCGGGGTAAACCTACGATCTCCCATCCACTCATTAAGATTCCTCTTGAAGAGAGTCAATGAGGGACTCTGCCTAACCTGGACTGGGATTTTATTTCAGAGTGAAGGGAGCCTCTGGGTTATGAATCTGTCCCTCCAGCATGTCCTATTTATTTCAGTGCTGAGGTTCAAGTCTCTGGAGCGCGTAGCTCGATGGGATTTGGATTTTCTGAGGTGCAGCATGTCCATTAATTCCGGGTTGGACATGGCTTTATACGTCAGGTACAGATTGCCTCTGAGCAGGCGGTATACCACTGAGTAGAGCTGGAGTTTCTTTAACCGGGCAGCATATGGCATCTGTTTGAGCCCTTTGATACTCTTGGTGAGGTACTTTTGGGGTCTTTCCAGTTGCTGCAGGTGTCTGGTAAGGTACATCCCAAAAGGGGCATTGTACTCAATTACGGGCCTGATGAGGGATGAGTAAAGAGGCACGATGACCTCCCCTGATCTAGATGTGAATCCCTTCATGATTAGGTGGGCTATATAAAATGTTTTTCTAACCACTTTGGCCACGTGGTTGTCAAATGAGAGATTGCTATCAACTTTGGTCCCCAGGTCCGTACTTAATGCATTACCACCTATGTGGTAATTTGTGGGCACTTTGTTTTTGCCAAAGGGGATGACTATACACTTTTTGGCATTTAGCTTGAGGCCATGGCTCTGGCACCAGTTGTCTGTTTCTATGAGGCCCTTTTGTAGGATGCTTGTGTCGGCTGGAGAGTCGATTATGGCGCCCAGTTTGCAGTCATCTGCGAACTTGGTCAGCCTCAGTCCTTCCGAGTTGGCCTGTACCTCTGAGAAATATATACCAAACAAGAGAGGTCCCAGGACTGAGCCTTGTGGGATGCCACTTGTAACTGGTTTGGAGTCTGACATGGCTCCAGAAATTCTAACCATGTGGGTTCTGTCCTTGAGCCAGTTTGCAAACCATTTAGTGACATAGGGGTTTATATTTAAGCTGGTGAGCTTATCTATAATGCCCGAGTGGGGTATTGTATCGAAGGCTTTTGCGAGGTCCAGGTAGGCTGTGTGGACCACCTTCCCCTCGTCAATGGCCTTGGTGACTGTTTCAAAGAAATCGACCAGGTTTAAGAGGCAGGATCTGCCCTTAACAAAGCCAAACAGGGTAGGATCCAGTGTCTGTAGGTCCCCAATATCTTTATTTATGAGGTCCATGATGATCCTTTCCATATTTTTGCAGACCAAGCTAGTCAGGCTTATGGGGCGATAGTTTCCAGGATCTGTTGAGACACCACCTTTGTGGAGAGGGACCACTGTTGCTGTACGCCACTCTTTGGGTACATAACCTGTAGTAAAGCTGAGACTGAACAGTAGTTTTATGTTTGGGCTTAGCTCTTCTTGGAGTTCATGTAGGACACAGCCTGGGACACCATCTGGTCCCATTGATGCTGTGTTTTTTGCTTTGGAGAGGGCGGCTCTTACCTGAGCATCTGAGATGTCAGGGGGGCAGCACTCTGCTGGGATAGATATTTGCCCTTTTGGTGGGGGGGGGAGAGAAGTTTGCGCTGAACATGTCAGCTAGGATGTTGCAATGTCTGTGGGTTCTGTGTATTTATTGTCATTTTGGACTAATTCTGAGCATATCTGGGAATTCCCACCCAGGTTCCTAACATAACTAAAGAAAGCCTTGTGATTATCCTTAGTGTCCTGTGCAATTTTTCTCTCGAGGCTGGCCTTAGATGATTTTATGAGTGCCCATAGTTTTTTGCTAATACTGATCAGAGATGCCTTCCCTTTTTGGGATTTTGCTCTATCATGTAGTAGCTTCCTCCTTCTATTGTATAGTTTGTTTATGGCTGGGGTCCACCAGACAGGACGTCTGCCTTTGGAGGATTGGGTCTTGGTTTTATTTGGGATTGCATGATCCATGTATTCCAGAAGGTGTTCATAGAATGGTTTATAAAGGATTCTGCGGTCTGGGACATATTTTTCACAGGCCCTGGGGCTTTGAAGGATTCCACCTCAGTTTTGAGGAGTGTGAAATTTGCTTTAGAGAAGTTTTTCACTGTGGTTTTCTGGGCAGGGGGTGGGGTCGGGATGTGAATATCCAGTGAGATAAGTTTATGGTCTGATCTTACCAGTGAGGGATACACTTCTGGTCTGGAGCAATGAGTCCCCATGTTGATGATGATCAGGTCCAGTATGTTTTCCCCTCTTGTGGGAGTGGTAACAAGTTGTTCCATAGCATTTGAGTTTATAAATTCTAGGAACCTTTGTGCTAGGGTGTTGAAGCTAGAGTAATGCTCCCAGTCTATGTTTGGGTAGTTGAAGTTGCCCAATATAATGGTGTTTGGAGAGACCTTCATATTTTCCAGTGTTCTCAGGAAGGCTGAGTGGGGTTCCTGGGTTTGGGAGGGTGGTCTGTAGCAGGCTATAAACTGGAAGGCAGTTTTACCCACTGTTAGTTGCACATGGATAGTCTCTGATGCTTCGTGCTGTGCCACCAACCTGGAGGTGTGGGTATCTTTGACGAATATTGATACTCCACCTCCTTTTGTGGTTCGGTCCAAGTTTTGGGGCCGAAAAGCATGGTATGAGGTATAACCTGGTAGTGCTGGGGTGCTTACGGGAGCCTTGAACCAGGTTTCTGATACTGCACAGATATCGATGTTCTCCATGCTAAGGAGAGTTTCAAGTGCGTGCATCTTGAGGTTTAGACTTCTGGCGTTGAGTAGCATTACTCTTAGTTTCTTATCCCTTGTGATAGCTATGGAGGTGGGTTTACATGCAGATACCTTATGGCAACTCACCCCTGATAACCACACATTTTGTAACAGCCTAGGTCAGTTATGTTGCACCCCCCCCCAGACTGACTACTACAGGCCCATATACCACTGTTACATATACTGGCCTCTGGAGTGCATAAGGGCACACATGTATTGTTTTGGTGTAGCCCACACATACATGGCCCCAGCACCACTGTATGTGTGGAAGATACAACAGCAGCAGTGAACTGATGGCAGCAATGGTAGTGTGATATACACACCCCACTACAGAACAACTCCTGACAGCATGTCATATGTGCAAAGCTTGGTATGTAGGTAGAGAACAGAGGCTGGAACACAGGCCCATATGTGAGAAACTGTTGCCATACACTACGCAAGTTGCTGGTGTTACAGCATAGTCTGCAACATACCCTTAGCCAGGGAATTGAAGTTAGAAACATAAATGGATGTAACCATGTACTGATAGCACTCAACACACAGACTGCCACTGACATATCTGACACCGGACCTGTGTGGTGGACAGACAAAACATGATAGGCACACCTCTGGCCACCAACAGGATAGGCCCACAGTTGAGAGCTATGCAGACAGACTGCATTCCAAGGTAAACTAGTATGTACACACACACCCTGTAACACCAGTACTATACAAAACATAACACAACTCTACTCACACTCTGTCTGTAGTTCTGGAACCTCCTACAAATATGTAGCTGGCCTAAGTGTGCTGGTTCCCCTGGAAGAGGTACTGCTACCTGCTGTCTGTAACACTGATGCCCACACACAGGAAGGATGTCCATCACACAGGAAAGGTAAAGGGACCATGCCCACATGATGTAGGGATTTATAGTAGCTGGTTGCCATGACAGTGGTAATTGGGTGTACTGTGTACTACACAGCAAGCTGCATGCAGTTAGCAAGTGTAGGACATGATTGGTGCAGAGGCCATCAAATGATCAAGTGCATTACCTACTAAAGCCAGGCTGCAATCTACCCCAAACAGCTCAATCCATTCACAGGAGAGAGAAAGCAAGCAAGCTAAAAAAAAAAGCGGGACGAAATAAAGCACACAGAACAGTTACAGCTGAAAATGCAGCCATCTATGCAGCAGCCAGTCATTAATACATAATTCCCACAACAGGTATGTGAAGTATATGTACATGTATTAGAATGTAGTACCTGGTCCATAGTACTCTGATAGATGATGTGGAATGGGTTATATGTGCTATCAGGTATTGTTGTGATGATGTTCAACTGAGCAACTGCTATGGACAATAGTGTTTGTCCCTGTGGGTAGAGGGCCATAGCTGTTAACTGTGCAGGTCAGCACTGACAGACAGGATGTAAGCCATCATAGTGTGTGTTGTGTAATGGGGATTATGCATATGATGTGGCCAATAGCCAGTGGGGGAAGTAATGCCAGTATGATGGACATGTGGGAGCCATGGGCCACCACTAGCAGGATACCCAGGTGAAACTGTAATGTAGCATGGCAGAATGCCATAGGTGTGAAATACAGTTACCTGCAAACAGGTCCCACATATACCCCACTATTATCAGGCCGTGTCCATATGTGGCACCTGTCTGTGTTGTAGCAAGGCAAAACAGTGCAGGAATGTGTCGTGAGATTGTGAAGCTGATGTCTGAATGTACCCCACATATAGGTATGCATATGTGTACATATGTCACAGATATAATATCTAAGGATAAATGTATATCAGCACGTATGTCCAGAAATATACATATACCCATGTGTAGACATGGGTTCCCTTCAGAAGCTCAAAATACTGAAATTTTGAATTTCAGTATTTCGAGCCCAAGAAGCCGAATCCACTTAATAGCGAAAGTTTAGAACTGCGAAATTCAAAACCTCGAATACCGGAGATTTTGAATTTCACGCTTCTAAAGTTCTGCTATGGTCATGTATTCAGGTAAGTGTGTGTATCTGTTAAGGGATTTGGGTAGGGGCTGTAGGGAGTGCAGGGGGGCTTGCCCCCCTGCTTTCATGTAGTACAGTGATTGTGTGTTGGATGGTGTGTGTTTGTGTGTGTGTGTGTGTGTGTGTGTGTGTGTGTGTGTGTGTGTGTGTGTGTGTGTGTGTGTGTGTGTGTGTGTGTAGTAAAACCGCGAAATTCAAAACTTCGGATATTCGAGGTTTTGAATTTTGCAGTTTTTACTTTTCGTTGTTTTGTGGATTCGACTTCTTGGGCTCGAAATACTGAAATTCGAGATTTCAGTATTTCGAGCTTCTGAAGTGAATCCATAGTCATATATATCTGCACATATATATGAATTCAAATATATCTACACACATATAGATAAATACCGATATGCAAATGTGTACATCTGTACAAACACACACACACAAACAGATATGTAGGGAAAGACATGACCCTATATCAATACCACAGTGATGTGTGCTATGAGCAAGGCAGCAGCACACATAGCAATACATACAGATATCTACAGCTGGTAGTGTGTGCACCATGGACGGGTATGTCACATGTTAGTCCCATCCTAACAACACAATGCCCCCGCCTGTTAAATATGCAATGGGAATATGGGGAAGTATGGCAGATACACACGTGGAGGTGGTCAGGATTGGTAGATACAGAGGACAGTCTACAGGAGTGGTATGTGACACATGTGGTGGGTAAACACCATGGATGGTGTGTGTGGTCCATGATGTGGAAGCCCCATGGTCCCCAATATTGGCACAATGGAAACAAGGCTCACACAAACTGCCACTTACAACTGCAGTCCACGACCTGAAGGTGCCAGGTCTGGCTGCTGAGCAGGAGGAGCATGTTGGACGTGTGAATGTGTTCTGGGTGCTTAAGACTGATGTAGCACATCCCTCATGTGTCTGTGGAGCCTAGTATGGAACAGACCCTAGACCTGAGCTTAGGGGGCAGGGACATGTTGGTGTGTGCCCTGAGGGGGGTGGGTTCGACCTGATGGTATTGCTGTAACAGTACACGAAGAGGCCCCAGGTTGGCACACACATGTGATGTGGCAAGGTATCCTGGTCAGATGGGTGTGGAGAGGTGGATCAGCTGGCCAATAGAACATATACATGTTATTGTGTCACTGTCATAGTACATATGTTGGCAGTAATAGTCTACACAATCCCGGTACATGTCCAACAGCATGCATAGAAGCCCCCTATAACACAGACTGTCAGATGTGCAGCAATCTCAGAGCAGCCATACCACTGGCATATATGTAACCATAGTGGCCCTGACAATGGCATGCAAGTGAATAGTCTGTAACAAGCCAGCAATGTTAGTGTCCACAAAGGAGAAATGGCTACAACAACATAGTAGAAGATGTGGTACAATATACAATCTGTCCAAATGGTAGTTAAGCTGTAGCCATACCTAATGAGTTGTGTGTATAGTCTGTTGAAGCTGATATGGTGGTGGTGGGGGGTGACAGAGATGTATATTATGAACTGTGGTAACCTTGCCATATGAGTCGCTCAGGCCTGTTCCCATCCTCATGTTTTTTCAGGCAAGATGGCACACATCGGGCTGCCCATGTATTCAGCAGAGGAGAATGAGATAATCATATACCACCTGGTTCAGCACTACCAGGTCCTGTTAGGCAGGACAGCACATGACCAGCAGAAGCAGATCACCCTGTGGAACAATCTCATCCACAGGGTCAATGATGTTGGCTTGCATAACCGCAGTTATGAGCAAGTCCAGCATCATTACATTGACCTGCTTCGCAATGCCCATCAGTGTGCTGCCACAGTCCGGGGGATCACCTTGCCATGGGGGGAGGTCATGCCATCCATCCCCCCGACACATGTGGAGGAGCTCCTGGCCAGCCTTGTGCCACCTGTCCGTCCGGAATACCATCAGCCACTGGACCCCTTCGTGGAGGTGGGTGTCACCCACACACCAGCCGAGGAGTGTGCAGGTAAGGACACAGGGCACATCAGTAGACCACTGTTGTGTAAATATCCACAGTGGTACAGGTAGATCATCCATATCTGATATGTCATACGATTATTGTGTTGCTGCATAGTAGTGATAAACAGATGTCCAGATGTGGTAGTATTGTGTGAATTTATGGTTGATGTATTGTAGTACTGCACCCAGCCTGTATCAGTTCCACAGGTGTGGCCACTGACATTGTATCTTTCACTCACTTATGTAGGTCCCTCCAGGGTAACAGCAAGGTAGCAGCCTGAAGCGGGTGAGTATGTCTTATGCAGATGCATGTCAACACACCGGACATGTAATGGTGATGTTATATTCCATACACACATCTAATGCATGCTGTACATGTGCATGTATTGTTGTTGTGAAATGCATGGTCTCACAGGGGCGAACATGATGGGGTATTGAAAGGGTATGTCACACACCTGCATGGCAACTAACATCCTGCCATTGCAGAATGTGTCCACAGGGGGTAACATACTGTTAGTAGACATGGCCTACAGTAGCAACATGTTCTGAACAACACCCATATACAGTGCAACACCAGTGTACATACCTGTAGGGCGATGCCAACTGCTGCTGAAATGCACTATGGTATACAGCATTACACTAGTCCACATTATCAGCTGGGTCTAAGCTGCAACACGTGGTGTTCATTGTATGGGACACTGCAAGTTGACACATGTGTAAGGCTTACCTGTCATGCATAAATGCTGGGGGGGGGCTTTCAGCATGAAACACCAGTGCACTGCAGCAGGGATCCTAAGGATGGTAGGGATGGCTCTATCTGCATTATAGTCAGGTCCAGGACCTGTGGCAGCCATAACCCTACCCACACTGCAATAGTGATGGCATTGTGTGAACACCATGGGATGTGCACATGAGTAGACCTTGCAGTCATGCAGAATAGAGGGGCATGTGTAGGATAGGCTGAACACACACTGGTAATTGCAGAAGGCCCATGCTGGTATACTCCTGCCATGAGCAGTGATGTAGGACACACCCCAAGAGGTATGATAAACCTTCATGATAAGGGTGTGCACACATATCCCCACATGGTGTGTATGCATTGTGGTCAGCAGCCACACACCTAACACAATCTGTAGACACTGCATGCGAAAGTACAAGACATATGGTACATACCGGGCATGTGTACAGCTAAGATATGCAGTGCTGTAGTCCCATGGCAGGTCACGGATGTGTGTGCAAAAGCAACAAAGGTGTGTACACCCCTCATAGCCATAGTATGCTCTGATGGTTGTCAGTGTAAACATTTCTACAGTGGCCATACATGGTCTGTTGATGTTGACAGCTGTAAATCAGGCATCAGGCATTTACCAATGACAACAGTCCACATATCATCCCAGGTATGTGTTGCTGAAACACATAGGGGCTGTGAGAGGTACAGCTGGCATAACTGACATGGTGCTACACATTCCACAATGGATTGGACACCAGTGAGTTGTGGTGCACAGTACATGGCATGGTGCAGAACAGGTGCACAGCAGTAATGTGTACATGGGTGCAGAGGTATCCAGGGGAAGGGGCATCACCTAGTCACATCAAATGCATCATACATATGTATACCGCTGCTAGCATGGTGTGAGTATAACTGAACTGCATGCTGTTCTGTACCATATGTTCTGCATATTGGCAGATGGGTAATTGGAGGATTGTGTGTACAATCATTGTGCAACCTCACCTGTGTGTGTGTGTGTGTGTGTGTGTGTGTGTGTGTGTGTGTGTGTGTGTGTGTGTGTGCGCATTCTGGTGGTTAGTTAGTTTGCCTGCAGGGTCACTCTGGCGAAGTGATGGGAGGTAGATGCATGTATGATGCGTGTGTGTATGTGTGTGTTTGTGTGTGTGGCCATATATGCACATGTGTGATTGTGGGGTGTTCATACAGTTGTACCCCCCTTTGGGACCATGCAGTACATGGACATGGAGTGCCACATTGCACACCAGTAATACCTGTCATGTACTCACAGGACAGAAAATAGTATAATATGGCCTGTAGCTTGGATCAGGCATCCAGAGGGAAGATAGACCCCAGGTACACACTTAATATTGCTGTCAGTGGAGAGGTCACCTACAGCTCACGTATGCAGCTCTACAGATGCATTGGGGGAGTAACAGTCAACACCAGGGCGTGTATCCATATATTGCAGCTGACACATGATGGGCTGATGGAGCAGCATATCCGGCATGTACTGAGCATTATATGCACATGACAAATCAGTGGGAGCTATTATGGGTACAACATAGTAGCCCACACATATAGGGGCCATGCACATTGTTCTGGCCATACAAAGGGTGCATATCGAATTACAGCATTGAGGCCATGTTACTCTACTACACACAGGTCAGGCAGGTAATGTAGCAACAGGCCTTGTGTTGTGCCCGCTTGAGTGGGTATTTAGAAGACTGTGATGTTAATGAGTGGTAGCAATGTGTGTATGTTAACAAGTGTGATGCAAGATGGGGTAACACATGGACATATATGTGGGACTGTCTGTAAAGCCATGGACAGGTGTGTGTGTGTGTGTGTGTGTGTGTGTGTGTGTGTGTGTGTGTGTGTGTGTGTGTGTGTGTGTGCGTGTGTATGTGTGTGTGTGTACTATTAATGCTGTACAGGTTTTAAAGTGCATTTGTTTTTCCCCACAGGTGGAGAGGTGGGTCAGGGTCCCTCCTGCACCCAATCTGAAGTAGGTGTCCATACAGACACAGATGATGATGATAATAATGATGATAATGATGAGGCACAGGTGGGATTATTAGGGGCCGACACTGTGCTAACATTTGACATCCCCCTTTTAGCCACCCCTCCCCCGTGCACAGTTACAGTGCCTATACACACCGCAGCACCAGTGGCCATAGCAGAGGGGCAGCTGGCATTCAGTGACATTGCATGGGAAAGTGTGGTAACCATGCCTACTGTGTCCAGTCACAGCAGGCATAGCTGGATGTCTGGTAGGCTGCCACATAGACGGATGTCCCAGTGTGCTCATGGTAGTGTCGCTGGACATCATGCCCCTGGCATAGGCAACATAGCTGCAACCAGCAGAAGCATGTTCTAGGCTGTAATGGCAATGCAGGCACATATTGAGCATTACACCAGACAGGGCCTTAGGCTGCAGAGGGCTGCACTCACATCTGTAGGCGACAACCTCCGTGAAGTGGCGGCTGACATCCATGCTTCTACTGAGCAAGCAGATTGACGGTATGATGAGATGATGGCCCTCATCCGCCGTGGTGTGTCTGTGCTTCACCATGTGGTGGGGATGTGGCGATGCCTGCGTGGACGTAGGCCAGCAACACCAACAGCTGGCACTCAATGTGGGTGTGCTAGGACAGCAAGGGGCTCCCATAGTGGCAGTAGCAGCCCCCGCAGTGTGAGGAGTGTGCTGTCCACACCACATCACAGCAGGCCACGTGAATGTGGTCCTCACCAGTCCCAGGAGGGATGTGGTACCCAGCGGACAAATGTCAACAGCAGATGAGAGTAGCCCTTCAACGCTTGTACCTGCATCTGCCCACGGAACCCCTGGCAGGTACAGTCCATGTGTCCATGGCCGAAGGCAGTGAACTGCACACCCTGCCAGGTATAGTCTGCAGCTGTCCATAAACACCTGTGTATGGCAGCCCCAAGGCAGAACTGTGTGCATGCATACCCACACACTATGCAAACACACCTAGGGCAACCTCATACCTACACACACCACATCACCTCAACCAGAGTATACCCCTCATCCACACACATATGGTGCCAAATGTATGGCCCACCCTCAGCCTCTGGCCGACCAACACCACACCTTGTGCATATGATGATACCTGTGCCCCATCCCTGTCATCCATACCATTGATGCATGGACAGGCTGATATGGTTCTGATGCACACGGTGTCTGTACACCAGTGTACCACAGTCCTGCAGTGTAACATGTTGTAGGGTGTAGAGTGTGAGGCATATTTGCAGGTAGTGTAGCCATCCAGCAATGATGCCTTCTAGCTGTTAGTAACACTGCTTGGTTGTGGTCTCTGAACTGATATGTAATGGTGTTGTAGGTGCACATGTGTCAGCTCGAGGATGCCCTGTGCATATGATGATACCTGTGCCCCATCCCTGTCATCCATACCATTGATACAGGGACAGGCTGATATGGTTCTGATGCATGTGGTGACTGTACACCAGTGTACCACAGTCCTGCTGTGTAACATGTTGTAGGGTGTAGAGTGTGAGGCATATTTGGCAGGTAGTGTAGCCGTTCTGCACTGTAACATGTTGTAGGGTGTAGAGTGTGAGGCATATTTGCAGGTAGTGTAGCCAACCAGCAATGATGCCTTCTAGCTGTTAGTAACACTGCTTGGTTGTGGTCTCTGAACTGATATGCAATGGTGTTGTAGGTGCACATGTGTCAGCTCGAGGATGCCCTGTGCATATGATGATACCTGTGCCCCATCCCTGTCATCCATACCATTGATACAGGGACAGGCTGATATGGTTCTGATGCACGTGGTGACTGTACACCAGTGTACCACAGTCCTGCTGTGTAACATGTTGTAGGGTGTAGAGTGTGAGGCATATTTGGCAGGTAGTGTAGCCATTCAGCAATGAACACTGCTTGGTTGTGGTCTCTAAACTGATATGCAATGGTCTGCAGTCTTATTGCATAACAGGGTATGTCACTGTGCTGACACCATGGCAGTGACATATCTGGGGTACAGTTGAACACATTTCACAGGTTACTATACTGGGTATTGCCTGTGCCACATGGACAGGTGGCCCACTGAGGCGTGTATACCCTGCGACCTGATATAGACCCATCCACATACACGCACACTGTTACTTGCCAACACTGGGACTAGACCCCTACCTAGCAATGTCGTGATACTGATGTGTGTGGCCTACATTGTACAAACACTGCCTTAACCACTTTGTATCCAACAGACCTTGTTCTGCTCAGCAACAAAATGAGCAGCCCTTGCAGGTCATGAACTCAGGGCCCTTTACACTGAAGTCACAACACATGACCATTACTTCATGACCACTGTGGGGACAGCTGTTGTGTTACCAATATAGTTGTCATTACCCAAATTGAGTGGTATTGAACACTTGCCTTTACGTCCTAGATTGCGTAGTCCTTGTCATTAATATGACTATTGCATCACATATGTTGTTTTATCATAATGCACACATAGCAGATACATACAGTAGGATACATGTGGGATGGTATACACAACTGTGATGTTTACTCATAACAGGTATATGGTTGTATACATATAGGTGTATAGATGTCTACATGTACATACACAGGTATACAAATACATATGTCTGTATACACATCTGTATAGTGCTACATATATATGGCCATGTGTACACCTCTTTGCATGTACATATGTATACATATCTATACATATATGTAGCTATACATATGTGTATATATAGGTATACATATATGTACATATAGATATATGTGTATATAGCTACATATGTATGCACATGCTATGTGTACAGAAATGCCTAGTTATGTTGATATATATATATATATATATATATATATATATATATATATATATATATATATATATGTGCATACATATCTATACCGACATACCTACTACTGTCGATATATCTGTAGATATCCATATGCATATGTGCATATGTATCAATATCTGTACATGTGTAGACATATATTGCTCTGTATATGTATATATCTGGGTGTGTATATGTATATCTATATACATATACATACCCATCCATATATGTCGATATGTATATGTGTAATCATATTTATATATCTGGATGATTATATGTACAGATATTCTCACCATATGTCCTGGACACGGAGTGTAGACCTACCCCAGCCCCTATAGTCCCAACATCATAATGCAAGTGAATATCAGGTATGTATAGTAGGTATATTGGCAGACTATTGCTACTGTAATTGGGATTGTCTTCACAGACATGGTGTGTGTGGGAGGTCACATCTGCTTTCCACATGTGTGCCATTGGCTACTGACAGACATCCTTAGGACATCCTAGTAAAGTACCACTGCTAGCACATAATGACCCCGTGGACTGCAGCACAGGTACTGGCCAATATGTGTGGACATTCTGAAACACTTTTTACAGTCCAGAGGTTTACACAGAACCCCTTAGTGCTAAACATGTGTACCATGCATGACAATATGGATGTTAACAGCCATGTAGATGGGTATAACACATAACGACTGGTATACATATGCTACCATAGGTTATACATTCACACACCCCTGTCTGGCCTGACACATAATAACCACTGGTACAGGGGTGCCATGGCCACTTACTACCCACTAGATATTGGCATACATCTGTACAGCATCCCACTGCTGTGTCTGGCATACATGACAGTTAAGGGAGACCCAGCAGCAGTACATCCAGCAAGTATCTCCACATGACATCTCACTGGATAAGTACACTAAGCTGCTAGACATGTAACAATGCACTGTGCAGGCTACAGACAGACTGGCGCAACACTTGGCCAACATCTCCTATGGGGGAATGCACATGTACCTGCATATATAGCAGGCTCTGCAGGCATGTCACAGCACAGGGTAAGATACACCTGTGTGAAGGTGCATGACCACATCCAATGTGAACACAGCCACATATGGTAAGCTAGCATAAACGTACAGTATATGGACTATCTGTTCAACACCATCCTCATATGTGCCACTCACAGACTAACCCTACATATACTGGGCTGCTACATAGTGTGGTCTGCTGGCTGTCTGTGGTATGGGACATGTGTGTGTATGGCCCTACAAACATGTAAACTAATACAGTAACATACAGTGGAGCAGCATGTAATATCAGATAGGACAGGACCTATAACAATGACATCTACCACAGTCTGTACACAGGCTAAAGAACATGTTAACAATACACACACTGTCGACATTCACCATAGTTACTCAGACCTCAGTACTGTACAAATGACCATGGAATGTCCTGGTAATGTCGTCAAATATTATCCGTACTGTACATAGCATGTGTAGCAGTCTGATATCTCACTGGCTTGCTATCAGATATGATGACACTAATGATGGTGTACAGCAGATATGCACCTCTTAATGCATGACATATGTATAAAGTTTGACAGAGTTGTGGCTGGAAGCACATACACAGAGCCAATATTGACATGCTGCTGTGATAACCTCATGCATGTACTGTTGTAGCAGGGTTTGTTGCAACACGTGTCCTGTGAGGGATATGAAGTCAGTAACTGTCACGGCTTTCACCATCTACAGACTGCAATCCTCACACTACCTTTTGCAGTTCAGAGATACGTGCTATGTGAGTAACACATGACACCAAGGGCACAACACACTGCCCAGTCTGCAGATGACCCTGCAAATGCGGATTCCTCATAAACATAGAACTGACATAGCAGGTATTACAACATGTAGGACAGCCATGTCCACACATACACTGTTAAACCAACATTGCTCCACATGCAATATAGCAGCACTTACAGTCTGTAGTCAAGTCAGGCACATACCCCTCCTGTGTGTTGCCCTTTTTCCACAGTGTATGTTATTAGAGGTAAGTCCCCAATCCATCTGAGATGCTGTTCACCAAACAACATATCTAGTTCCTGCCCACAGTGGATGTAAAGGACCAACACCAACATGATGTTCCTAGATATTGGAGTGTGTTTCCATGCAATTGGTTATGGGAATGTTACCACAGCTGTTCCACATGCACTCAGCTAGAGGAGGACTGCAAATGGTGCAGAGGCCATCAGCTGATCATGACCATCACTTACAAAACACAAGCTGCTGCCTAGTAAAGCAGGTGTACATCCCACATCCACCAGAGAGGGTGTGAGAGGGATAGACAGAGACAAAGTATGTCAGGGAAGGTGTGGGTGAGTAAAACCTAAGCATGTTTGTGTCACACACCTACCAGTACAGGGTTTCAAACACCTGACTGACTATGCATAGCTATCACATGTGTATGCAGTTATTGCATGCGCCACATAACTTACTTGTTGGTGAGCTGTCCAGACATATATGTGCTGGAGAGTGAAATCTGCAACACAGTTGTGATACAGTAGGTGTAGCACACGAGCCTGTCCACATGAAGAGGTGTCAGTGTCAACACAGCCACACTCTCTAAGGGACTCATACACATTGCCACACTTGGCAGGTTAATGAATACACTTCCTAACCATTTACTTTGCCTCAATAAAGTAATGCATAGGTATCAATTGGCCCACAGGAGTTATCCTGGGGTTCTATGGTCAAAGGGTATGTGAAGGTGTCTGACATTAGAGAGCATGCTTCATTATGCCAATGGGGTGGTACTGGGTGTGAATATGGTCAGAAGCATCACACACCATGCACACAGACACAGGGTGCCAGTACTGATGTGCATGTGTGTATTGCTTCACGGGCATGTAAGCATTGTCTGTGCCAGAGGGCTGTACAAGGCTAGGTGAAGGGTATACCTTGGCATCAGGCCTCATGAGAATAGTCTGCATTCTGGCTAATGGGTCTAGTGTCTGGCGTGACCCGCACAGGTGAGTATTATATTCACCATCCAGTCACCTGGGTTACTATTGTGGGTGGTCAGTGCTGTGCAATGCTTGTCATGTATGTGTTCTCTACTCCATGACATAGATGGTGTCTGGGATGTGCACACATCCTACATTCATGTACAGTGACATGTGGAAGTGTACCTGGGCTGTCTGGCCCATGTGTACACAGATCATTATCATCAGATGTGCCAGTCCTGGCCTCATGTGGCGGGGCCAGGTAATGGACAGCCGGTTGACCCTGCACATACATTGATAGCATGATACAGGTATTCCCTGGTGTCAGTGGCATCTGTCCATACAGGGCATATGTGTAAGGCATACTATGTCCTTTGTGGATCACATTTGATGGAACCACAGTTGTTGCAGGTGTCCAGTGGGAAACATAGTGAAGGTGCACTGCCTGCAATTATGTGCCTATTGTACTCATGGACAGGGTGCCATGCTCTCTGTAGTCCAGTGCAATCACACCATGGTTACTATCTGTGAACAATATGCAGGGTACTACCCACATAACAGTTGTTGCCTAGGCACGTGTGTTTTATGAGACATAGGTTCAGAGTGTTCTCTGGGTAATACTAGGGTTGCTTACTTTGTTCACCAGGCCTTGATATCACATCTAGGGCTATGGATTGGCACCCCAGCCTCTCGGCTGCTTGACATCTGTTATCCTTATAAGGTGGACATTGTGACTTACATAGGGCTACCATATCTGAAAATGCAAAACCCACTCCTAAATGAGACCAGGTATTGCACAATCACACCCAACTCCACACAGGATACGAATGACAAACACACACACTTTCCCTGTCTGAGGATAGAACTCCTACCTAGCTAGTTTATCACACTACAGCATTACACAGTTACAGCATGTGCCACAGAGATTACTGGGCTACTCTTTCCCCAAAGGTGTATTTCACAGTTGATGACATCAGCACACTTGCCAAAGTGGGGCAATGGAGGTTGTTGTGTCTGTGAATGGACTCAAAAGCATTGCTCCCTACACCTACAAAGGAACAAAAACACACACACACACACACTTAACTCCTACCTAACAAGTTTATCACACTACAGCATTACGCAGTTATAGCACGGTTCATGGATATTACTAGGCTGCTCCTTCGCCAAAGGTGTATGTCACAGTTGATGACATCAGTACACTTGCCAAAGTGGGGCAATGGCGGTTGTTGTATCTGTGAATGGACTCAAAAGCATTGCTTCTTA
Source organism: Protopterus annectens (assembly GCF_019279795.1). Taxonomy (NCBI): domain Eukaryota; kingdom Metazoa; phylum Chordata; order Ceratodontiformes; family Protopteridae; genus Protopterus; species Protopterus annectens. The sequence goes on from NC_056747.1 coordinate 1,268,169,729, forward strand.
TACAGGAATGCACACACACAAACACACTTTCCATGTCTGGGAATAGAACCCCTATCTAACTAGTTTATCACGCTACAGCATTACGCAGTTATAGCATGCATCACAGACATTACGGGGCTACTCCTTCCCCAAAGGTGTATTTCACAGTTGATGACATCAGCACACTTGGCAAAGTGGAGCAATGGAGGTTGTTGTGTCTGTGAATGGACTCAAAAGCATTGCTCCCTACACTTACAAAGGAACACACACACACACACACACACACACACACACACACACACACACACACACACACACACACACACACACTTTCCATATATCAGAATAGAGCTCCTACCTAACTAGTTTATCACACTACAGCAGTATGCAGTTATGGGACGCACCACAGTAAGTACTGGGCTACAGCTCTCCCAAAGGTGAATTTCACAGTTGATAACCTCAGCAGGCTTGTCATAGTAGGGCTATGGGGAGGGCAGTGTAGGTGCATGGGCCATAACCCATTCATCTAGAGGTTGGCACACCACATGTGGGAACACACAGGGTCATATTTCAGAGGTGCGTGTGTACAGCTGCTAGATGACTACTTCCTTGTACAGTCATGTTGCACAGCTAGAACATGCACCACATAGTCTGCAATGCTGACAGATACCAGTGGCTAGTATGCATAGGGAGCAACATCTGAACCACATGTAGTTGTGGCCCTTTGGCTGTGTGCTGGTGGGACAGGTCTGGATGGCTCCTTGTCACAGTCACTCTCTTCCACACATCTATGTATGTCTACCTTTGGCATATTATGGTGTGTTGTCCTTAGATATATGTCTATATTCCTATCCACTGTGTGTGTAAACATGAGTGGTGCATACTGATGAGTGTCTGCAGTAACATCTGCGACTGCCATATATGTCTGGTCCACTGGTGTTTGCAGACATGGCCTTCATGTGTTTAAGGGTGTGAGCATGCCCAGTATAACCTTTCAGTATGTTGTTGACTAACAGCGCCTTCATGTCTTTGTGTGTGAGCATGTCCAGTATGCCCATCTGTATTGCATGTGTGGATTGAGTCCAGGTGGTTTGTACTGCTGTGCTGACCTTTGTGTTGTACACCTACAGGTAGCATGCTGTTTCTGCAGGGTATCCATTGATAATTTGGCATTGACTGTTACTACATTTCTGCATGGGTGGGAGGGGCACACCTGACTATTTCTACACAGGATTTGGGGTGGCACACCTGACTGTTACTACATTTCTACGTAGGATGGGGGGGCACACCTGACTATTTATACATTTGCACACAGGATTGGGGGAGCACACTTGACTGTTATTACATTACTACATAGGGTGGGGGGCACACCTGAGTATTGCTACATCTCTACACAGGGGACTGGGAGGGGCGCACCTGACTGTTATTACATTACTACATAGTATGGGGGACACACCTGACACTTGTACACATTTGCTATGACTGTACTGGTATGTCAGGTACTCCATTCCATTCTGTTTTCTTACCTATCATGCTGACTAGAGGCATACCACTGTACTACAGATCTTAGCTTTGGTTGCCCTACATATTAGTGTCTGACTTCCTGCCCTTCAGAACTAACATCCCACTGCCTGACCTGCCGTAGTCTGTCTGTGTAGGCCTGGGGGGGGGGTGCTGACACATAGGCATCATTCAGAGGCCATGGCACAGGCTCTGTTTGGGTTTGTCTACACCTATCCTGCTGCCTGAGATTGTTGTTGGGTATGTGAACCTCCCTGACTGGCATGTGTGAGTCATATGGACACACATGTTGCCCAGCACATTTCCTGCTGTGCATTTGTCACCCTGTGTAGTACTGGCTACTATGGTGACCCCGGTATGTGTTACAGATTTCATGGTGCCACTATGGGTGTCTACTTTCTGCTGCCATAACATTCAGCCACCCAATTCCCTTGCATGCTCACATCCATATCATAGATATAGGTAATGACACATTCTACTCCATTTAGCAATTAGTAGGTTGATTGACTTACCTTGTGGGTGTGCCGGGATTGCGGATGATGCTGGAGGGCTGCCTATGTTGGATGCACATAGTACACTCCCTATACATGGTTGAGCACAGGTAGTGTCATGTTTGGCATCCCTTTTACTGTATGTGCGAGTCAGAGAGAGGTGTCATTCTCTGGGTCCTTACTGTGTCAGTGTATGTGCTATGCATTGTCTCGTTGCCATGGCCTCTGCATACTAGGCACGCCTACATCTGCCTACTGGGGCAGGCTCAGGTTGTTCCTCCTCCAAGTCACTGTGTGCCTGTGCAGGCCTTGGCATTTGTGGGGGGCTGTGTGGCCCTGCCCTGTGCTGTTCCTGCTGCAACTGTTTCCGCAGGATCATATTGTGTAGCATGGCACATACAATGACAATGTGGATACATGTAGCTGGTGAGTACTGCAAGGCTCCATCAGATGTGTCCAAACACTAGAACCGTGACTTCAGCATCCCAAACCCAAGCTCTATTATAAGTCTGGTCTGTGCGTGTGCCTCATTATGGCTTTCTTGTTCAGGTGTGTGTGAATTTCTGATGGATGTCATCAGCAATGACTCCAGTGTGTAACCAGCATCCCCCACTAGGTGACCGTAGGGGATGTCCCCATTGGCAAATCTCTGGTACAGCTGCATCAGATGCCACATGTGGGAATCGTGATAGCTTCCAGGGCAGCCAGTACACACACTCATTATAATGCCTTGGGCATCACAGATGACCTGGCAGTTGATGGAGGGGATGTCCCTGCAGTTGATGTAGGCCCTACCCTGATCCCCGGGTGATGCTTTGATGCATATGTGCTTGCAGCCTATAGCACCCACTACCTCAGGGTATTCTGCTATTTGGTGGAAGAGATGCATATTGCTGGCCAACACCTCATGAGTGTTGAGGAAATGTATGTGCTCACTGGCATGTGCAGACATGGCATCCAGGAACTGGTGGAATTCTCTGGATGCTGATGCCTGTGAGATGCCCATGATATCCCCAGTTGAGCTTTGGGAGGTACCTGTGGCTAGTATTCCTAGGCCTACACATACCTTGGTATCCACTGGGATGGGTTCCCCTCAGTCAGTATGGTGTGTTAGGCGTGGCCGGCACAGCTGTACAATTTGCTGTAGAAGCTCCCTGTCCACCATATAGCGCTTGACTATCTCCAGCTCATGTAGCCCCTGGTAGGTTACCCTGGGTCTGTACACTCTTCTCCATCTCCTAACTGTGGGTTGATCAGCAGCATTCACATCCTCACTACCCTCAGCCTCTTGCACATGTTGATCGCAGCCACTCTCATTTTGTTGGTTTGTTTGTTAAAGGTTCCCCACTTGTATACACCAGTGGTGTAGAGTGTGGGAAAAACCAGAGTGAAATGTGTTTGCATAGTTTATAGTAATGTGCTGGGCTGGGATGCTGCCTGTGTAATTGGCTGATTCTGATACATTTCACCTACCAGCTATGCTAGTTCTCCTTGGTTACCTTCCTACTGCTGGTTTCCCTTCCCATTGCCTTCCTGTTTAAGCCCGAGGGCGCACCACGCAAACACAGTGCTCAGATGTGCATGGTGCTGCTATTTCCTGGTTTACTTTTTTTTTTCCATTAAAGCCCGGTGCGCTGTGCATACACCCGCTTAGGCAATGTAAAGAGTGCTAGGCAGCCTCAGACAAATCCCCTTGCTTAGCTCTGCTAATCTAAGGGCAAACCCGAGCCACAGGGCTCTAATCCACTTACAGTATTGCTGACACACCACTCTATGATGTCAGCTAACTCCCAGGCTTGCACCAGCTATGCATGCTGTTACACTGTTGGGACCTGACTAACATGCTGAGGAAAACTGGGATTCACTATCATTCCCCTCATTTGCATAGGATTGCCTGCTAATGCATAGTTACATGTCTCACACTGAGCCTCCCCCCTTAGCAACCACTACTCACTGGCCAGGTTGTCTTCTGCCTGCCACTGAATTGCATGGCAGAATACAGATTTTAGTTAGAATGCTTATTTTAGGTTTATTTTATTATTTTCCCCCAGATCCCATTTATGCGCCACTGCCCAAAGCTTAAACAGCTGAGTTCGCCAAAAAATAAATGTAATTGTTAATATTGTTTTTTCTGAACACTTTTGCATGCCAATGGCCATATATTTGGCCATTGGCATGCTTTACACAGCATATACACCCTTTATTTAGAGCTGTCATGTCTCCATTTTGTAATTTG
>NC_056747.1:1268178955-1268183955 GCF_019279795.1 Protopterus annectens
AGTTCCGCATGGCTTACTAAGCTGTACCATGCTGGCGTGCCTACAGGACAGATGTCATCACCCTAAACCTATGAGGACATTCTTGGATAGGCAGAGAGTGAATGGCTGACCTGGGAGAAATGTATTTGGGTTGCTCCTAGGACTTCTGGACCTGTGGAAAATGAGCATAAACGAAAAGAAAAGAAAAAAAAAGAAAGACAAAGTAATACATAAAAAAAGAAAGAGGGAGGTGAGAGAAACAAACAACAAATGGAAATAATAAATTGACTCATAATGTAATACATCGGTAAATCTTTATTAATAGTGATTTGCCATTTTTAAAACTTAGGGCAGCAAGATGTTTTTAAAAATAATACATTTGCTTCTAGAAAAATGTTTTTATTATTATTTAATAATTATTAGTTAATAATTTTGTATCAAAGTTTTTAATAAAGCTTTTTATGAAATATTTATGTAAATTAAATATAGCTGGTAGGTAGTATCTGTATATATGCTTCACCACAGTGAAGAACTTCTCAAAAGCAAACTTCACACTTCTTAAGACTGAAGTGGTATCCTTCAAGGCCCCTGGGCCAGTGGAACCCACAACCCACACTGCTGAATCCTTTGCAAATGCCTTCTATGGGCACCTTCAAGAATGCATGGATCATGCAATCCCAAATAAAACCAAGACCCATTCCCCCAAAGGCAGGCGCCCGGTCTGCTGGACCCCAGCCATAAACAAACTTTACAACAGGAGGAGGAAGCTACTACATGACAGAGCAAAATCCCTAAAAGGGAAGGCATCTCTGATCAGTACTAGCAAAAAACTACGATCACTCATAAAATCATCCAAGGCCAACTTTGAGAGAAAAATCGCAAAAGACACAAAAGACAATCACAAGGCCTTCTTTAGCTATGTTAGAAACCTGGGTGGAAACTCCCAGATATGCTCAGAGTTAGTCCAAAATGACACAAAATACACTGAACCCACTGACATTGCCAACATTCTGGCAGACAGGTTCAGTGCAAATTTCTCCTCCCCCCCCAAAAGGAGAAATAACTATCCCAGCAGAGTGTAGCCTCCCTAACATCTCAGATGCCCAGGTGAGAGCCGCCCTCTCTAAAGCTAAAAACACAGCATCAATGGGACCGGATGGTGTCCCGGGCTGTGTGCTACATGAACTCCAAGAGGAACTAAACCCACACATAAGGCTGCTGTTTAATCTTAGCTTTACTACAGGATACGTACCCAAAGAGTGGCGTACGGCAACAGTGGTCCCACTTCACAAAGGCGGTGCTTCTACGGACCCTGGAAATTACCGCCCCATAAGCTTGACGAGCCTGGTCTGCAAAGCTATGGAGAGGATCATTATGGAACTCATAAACAAAGACATTGGGACCTACAGACATTGGATCCTACCCAATTTGGCTTTGTCAAGGGCAGATCCTGCCTTTTGAACTTGGTCGACTTTTTTGAAACAGTCACTAAGGCCATTGATGAGGGTAAGGCAGTTCACACAGCCTACCTTGACCTTGCAAAAGCCTTTGACACAATACCCCACTCGGGCATCATAGACAAACTCACCAGCTTAAATGTAAACCCATATGTCACAAGATGGGTTACAAACTGGCTCAAGGACAGAACCCACAGGGTCAGAGTTGCTGGAGCTGTATCAGACTCTAAGCCAGTCACAAGCGGTGTCCCACAGGGCTCAGTCCTGGGACCCCTCTTGTTCGGCATTTATTTTTCCGAGGTACAGGCAAACATAGGAGGATTGTGGCTGACAAAGTTCGCAGATGACTGCAAACTGGGCGCCATAATTGATACTCCAGCGGACACAAACATCCTTCAGAGAGGCCTCATAGAAACGGATAACTGGTGCCAGAGCCATGGCCTTAAGCTGAACGCCAAAAAATGTATAGTCATACCCTTTGGGAAAAACAAGGTACCGACAAATTACCACGTAGGCGGTAATCCATTAAGTACGGAAGAGGTAATCAGGGACCTAGGGACCCAGGTTGACAGTAACCTCTCATTTGACACTCACATTGCCAAAGTGGTTAGGAAGACCTTCTATATTGCCCACCTTATCATGAAGGGTTTCACATCTAGATCAAGAGAGGTCATTGTGCCCCTGTACTCTTCTCTTATCAGGCCAATGATTGAGTACAATGCCCCATTTGGGATGTATCTCACCCAACACCTGCAGCAGTTGGAAAGACCCCAAAAGTTCCTCACCAAGAGGATAAAGGGTCTTAAACATATGTCATATGCTGCCCGACTGAAAAAACTCCAGCTCTATTCAGTCGCATACCGCCTACTCAGAGGTGATCTGTGCCTGACGTACAAGGCCATATCCAATCCTGAATTAATGGACATGCTCCACCTCAGAAAATCCAAATCCATCAGAGCCACGAGAACAAGTGACTTAAACCTCAACACAGAAATAAATAGGACGTGCTGGTGGGACAGATTCATAACCCAGAGGCTCCCTACACTCTGGAACAGAATCCCAGTCCATGTTAGGCAGAGCTCCTCACTGACTCTATTCAAGAGAAATCTCGACAAGTGGATGGGAGATCGTAGGTTTACCCCGGGGGTCATCTCTGTGTCACTACTAGACAGAGGCATAGTAAACTAAACCCTAAAAGGGCGTAGTATTCTCATCCTAAGGGGTGGCGTAAGCCACATACACTCTGGCTAGGCTTATAAATGCCTTAGGGCAGATAGCCTAGTACGAACCTATGAACCTATGAACCACTAATGGATTTTTATTAAACAATTTTTATTAAATATTTTTTTAAGTGGCCACTAGATGATGCTATTGTTTAACAAAAGTTATTTGTATTTTATAAATTAAGTTTCAGAGAGATGTATTTGTATATATACACATTTCTGATTTTTATACATATTTAATACAACATTATTCAGCATTTTGTATCTGTAGGATGATGATATTTTAAGGTTTTGGTTAATTATTTTTATAGACACAAGCTTTTAACTCTATGATGACTATGTTTATGTTAATTTATGAGTTCTATGGGTGTGTAAGCAGGGAATTGCTCTCATTGGATGTTTTTGAACTGTTTAGAGTATAACATGGGTAATTTAAGTTCATGCACTTTTTATCTGATAAAGTCTAGATTTATGATGAAAAATGCGGTGATTCGTTAAGCATTTTATGTTTTCTTTATATGTGAATTTGGAGCAATAAACGGCTAAGTGGTTATAACCCTGTGGACTGGCGGCTCTACATTTCAGTGCTTTTTTGGGTTTATTAGTTTATTTTTGCACTGAGAAGTCTCCACTTATTCTTTCTGGTTTTTACACGTTTATGTTTGTGTACAGCTTTTTGGTGGATGGGCACTTTCTTCAGCCTTTGCACAGATTTCCATTGAAGTGCCTGATTTGCATCATGCCTTGCATATTTTACTAGGAGTTTTAAGTGATACCATGTGAAGTTTGCTGTAAGCAACACACTTTAAATTCCTCCAAAGAGACAAGCTACAACAATGTGAAGAAAATTATGATATCTATGTAGTTCCACTTACAGTAAATAAGAAATCTTTAATGAAACCAAACCAGCAACAGAACAAACCAGGAAATATCTCAAAAACTGTCTTAAATAACTGCAAACTCACTCTGCATCATAAAATATACAGTAAGGATAAGAAAATCCAATATACGAGGGGGACCCTGGTTGACTATTTTAGAAAGAAGGGAGCTTTTTTGGCAAATATTCTTAAATTCATATTGTTGGTCTGGGTTGAATGATCATATTACAATAGCCCCCCTACTAAACTTAAAGCTTTAAAAAGGTAGGCTTGTACGCATAATGATGTATATTAAATGGGTATTTAAGAATTAATTAATTAATTAATCTCTATTTTTCAATTGTATTATATTTAGTTCAATTTATTTTATTTTATTCTTTTATGATGACTGTTGGTAAAGGCTATGGGTGCTGGGGTAGTGGAGCATTGGATGTAAATGGAATACTTCTACTGTCACTTTAAAATAACAAGTACTGGGGGATCACATGACTGATTAGGTTCTTTTTAAATGCTCACTCTTCATGTGTGAATACTTTATATGATGAAATTTTATACAACTAAAATGAAAGCGCTCATCTTTCTAGTCTGAAATTGATTATTTTCTTATCCCTACTCTATATTTTATTGTGCAGCCAGAGTTTGCAGTTATTTACGACTATTTTTGTGAAGAAATCTTTAATATTACAATAGATTCATTACAGATACTTCATGAAAATCTATGCTTTGCTGCTTAATAAATGTAAGCACTTAAGGCAGTTCAGTACAAATATATACAGAAATATACACACAATGCATGTCTCACTAAACTTCTGTTGGCCATTCAATTGCTACTTTACCAACATAACCTCCGTCTTGGAGGTGGTGGCTAAGTTCAGCCATCATACACGTGCAGTTTATATTTTGAAAGAAATGACTTTCTCATACAGTTATCTTATTAATGGATTGTAGACTACACAAAGCTGTCTGTAATACAAATATCCACGGTGGTGCAGTGGTAGCATTGTTGCCTCATAGCAAGAGGTTCTCCCATTCGATTCTCGGCTGGAGTGCGGGGAGTGCCTTCTGTGTGGAGTCTGCATGTCCTCCCCATGGTTGGGTGGATATTCGAAAGACATGCGTAAATGGGCGTGCCTTCGTTGAAGGTTGAACGTCGAGCTGGCACCTTGGCGTTCGTGAAAATCTACTGCCAATTATTAGTGGACCGGAGTTCCGCTGTGGTGACCCCTAACCAGGAAAAGCCGAAAGACAACAACAACAACCTATAGTATATGAAATTATGTGGAAATGCAAATATGTTAATATCTGTTTGTGTATAAATACACAGACACACACACACACACACACACACACACACACACACACACACACACACACACACAGACACACGGGTCTACTTCTAATCTTCAAAAACTAATTTCTTCAAAGATTAGAAAGCAGACACCCGCTTTCACGAAAGCACATCT